>NW_010097800.1:0-1144 GCF_000699245.1 Pterocles gutturalis | reverse complement strand
CAAAGGACAAGGTTCTCGGCAATGTTAAGAAGCTGCTCTGACTTCAGAGGGAGATTCACTTTCTGGGGAGGAAAGATCCTGTGCGAGGTCCCCGTGCCTGGCCAAGCTCGTCATTCAAAACAACGAGGTGGGGTGGCTGGGAAGGCAGAAAGCGCTGAGGTCCCACGGACCCTCTCTGCGCACACAGTCCTCCTCCGCGTGCTCATGGCACTGGGTGACCAGGGATTGCCACCTACAATCTGTGCAGCAGAGAAAGGGAAGAAGCACTTGCTGAAAGCACTGGATGAGACAGCTGCCTCAGCACACCAAAAGTGGTCTTGCGCACAGTACGTTTGTCTTACCCGTGACAGTGGGTCATGTCGATGGTGGTCTCTTCCCACAAGGCTTTAATGGCTTTCAGTTTAGAGACCACCTCATGCTTCTTATCCTCACTGCTGCTGCGAAGAGCAGCACCAGCCTTCACAAGAACCACATCCATCTTCAAGCTGCCTTCTGGTTCCAGCGCACATATTTTCTAGGGAAAAAACCAGTGAGACTGAAAGCATGAAAAGAAAGCAAGCGGCGTTGTTGCCATTTACACTTTTGCTTTTACCCAGGAACCGTGAAGTCTCTGCTCCAAAGCTTCTCCTGAACAGAAAATACAAACCTCTCCTCAGATGTGTTTATTCTTAAACATCCTAAAGGACTGAATTGAACTGAAAACCACATGGCAATGGCAACACATTTTAAGTCAGCCACGAGGCCTAGATGATCTTGTATCAGATATCTGCAGCAAACTTTAGCAAATCTAAGCAAATTTTAAGCCGATTTTAGAAATTTAAGCAAATTTTATCACATTTAAGCAAATCTAAGCAGATTTAAGGCATTTTTAGCAAATTTAAGCAACTTGGGGCAGATTTTAGGAAGTCTAAGCAAATGTAAGCCAATCTAAGCAGATTTCAGAAATGTTTAGCATATTTGAGCAAATCTGAGACAATCTAGGCAAACTTTAGCAAAATGTTAAGGAAATATTAGTGAACCCAAGCAAATGTAAGCAAATTTTAGCACTGCAATGTCTCAATGTTAAGCTCTACTGTAAGAAATCATGAAACATACTGAAAAGGCTTCTTATTGCGACTACAAGTTGGCTCAGAACACAGGACAA
>NW_010097799.1:0-14631 GCF_000699245.1 Pterocles gutturalis | reverse complement strand
CTGATTATTTGTTACAACTCTCTTACTTTTTCTTTCTAGCAGGTAGATATTTTTAGGCCCTTGCTCAAAAGCTATTCCAGTGTCTTTTCAGCAGAAGCCCTACTGAATTCTCCCCTACAGAGAGCCTGAGATCCTTCGTTTGTGGATACATGCAACATCAAAAACATGATAGCTGTAGAAATATTGAAACGTGTTTTCCTTCACATTCTGGTCTATGCTATTGCAGGCAGGATTCCCTCACTGGGCCATAAGGTCCTTAAGGGCCAGGCAAGTATACTGGGTACATCACCCATATGTATGTATGTCTATGGGAGAAGAAAGGCTATAAAGGGGTGATGAATAAAGAAATCCCTGACTCCATCCCATCCTGCATATTGCTACCTGAAGCAGGCAGCCTGATACCTGCAAAAAAAGTAAACTGAGTCACAACCAGTGGCAAAGAAAGCAGTTCCCCTTCTCTAGCAAGGTTGGGTCTGTGACACCTGTGTCACAACAGACAGAGTATCAGCCCAAGTGCAGTGCTGCAGTAAAGTCACTCTTGGGATGCATTTTTTCACAGCAGCGTGTTGAGGGTGGCAGCCACAGGCTTCACCACTCTCTTCCATTTTCTGGTGCTGCAAAGATGAGCTGCGATTTCCTTGGACTGGTTTGATATAGCAGACAATGGGCTGCCAAGGTTGGGACACAGGCAGCGTGGGGTCAGCAATGCCAAACCCTCCGGGCTGCTGCCTCACGGGTGGTCCCTGTGGCATGGTGCTGCCTGGCTGGGACTGCACTCACACCATCACACCCAGAACATTTGCACACACAGGTCCAAGTGCAAGTGCACTCTTAAAGCGTCCATTTGTAAAGTCCTTTTGGAGGAGAATAACATGGTCGGAAAGAGCTAGAGGGTTTTCATGAAGACAAACAATTTCAGGTTGGTCTAATCTCCTTCCTTGATGGGATAACAGGCCAAACCACAGTGCAAATGCAGTACTTAAGTTGTTAAAGCTTTTTGACTCTTGCGCAACATTTTCTTAAGAACCTTGGAAAATAGAGTTAAGATAATAGTGTTCTAAAATGGATACAAGACTAGTTGAAAAACCCTTCTGAAAGAGTAGTTATGGATCTTCCACTGTCAATATGAGAGGGTATTTCCAGTGGGGTCAGTCCTGAAAATGAGTCTATTAAATATTTTGAATGATGTCCTACATGATAAAATAGGCTGTATGCTTATAAAACACGAGCATGCTACCAAACTAGCAGAGGTTGTAAGCACCTCGAAGGACATGATAAGAATTCAAAATGATCTTGATAAATTGAAGGAACTGAAATCAATAAGATGAAATTCAATAAAGACAAGTGCAAAGTGATACACTTAGCAAGAAGAAATCAAATGCACAAATACAAAATGAGGAATAACTGGTGAAGCAGCAACCCTGCCAGAAGAGGCCCTGGGGGCATTGTATACCATGAGTGGAATATAAATTAGCAATATGATTCTGACTTAAAGTGGCTGATGACATTCCCAGATGTATTAATATAAGTTATTACAGGAAGTAGTTGCTCTCATTTACTTGGTACTGACAGACTACTGCGTCCCACTCCGGACAGCAAATTTAGCAAAAGAGCAAAACAGTCCAGAAGAAAGAAACGAGAAAGATTAGAAAACTGCAGAATGTAACCTATAAAGCAAGACTGAAAAAAATATTTTGTTTTTAGTAAGAACGAACACCATTTTCAAATATATAAAAAAGTTCTTTGCAAAAACCACAATCAAAGGAACTGTTTCGACAGTTGAAGAAGATAGGAAAAGTTTCTGTCTGCTTAATATGCAGAAAGAGAGATTCAGATTTTATATTAATAGAAACAAAGGGATGATAGTCCAGCACTGTATTGTAGAACCTCCTCATTGGGGTAGATGGTGTTGTAGGAAGTTTTTAAGACTGATTGGAGAATCAGCTTCTAGTTCTGGCCTAGGTATACGCATCTTACTTCACAGTAGAAAAATTATTTGAATGACATGTCTCTTGTTCTTTAGCACTATCTGAGGCAGCACTGTAGAACTCCAACTCCATTTTCAGTTCTTGCTTTAGTAGTTGTCTTGCTCAGTTATTAATTTCAACAAAAATCCTGAAGATAAGGGGTAGACTCAAAGGGCCCTTTTTAGAATTGTGTTGATAAGATGCTGACATGAGGGTCAAGTACTTTCTGAGCACACACTGCAGTACTGGACAAACACAGAATGAAGCCATAATTTCTAACCTGTTGGATCTACAATTTAAGCTGAGAGAACAAATGAATGAAGGTAGGTGGAGGTGCAGAAGGACTTCAGGAGACAATATTAATCACCATAAGCAGTGGTACAAGCATGGGAGCAGTGTACTTGTCAATTTTTGTAGGTATTCCAGTCAAGGAGAACGTTGAAGCAGGATCTGAAGGGAATGACAAAGTACCTTAGCAGAGTAGCCTTTTCTGAGAACTAGAATAGGGAAAAAAGTAAAATATTTGTTTGAAAATGTGAAAGGCAGGTGACAGAGACTGGTACTGGGGCAAATCAGAAGAGTGTTGACTTTTTTAGAGAACAGGAAGTGATAGGTCACAGTAGGAGACCTTGAGAAAAAAGCAGATGCTAGTACACTAGAGGGTTAACATGGACTTAAAAAGACAAGAGTGTTACTGTTAATGTGACAGGTTGGGGAACTCGGATGTACAGCATTATTCTGGATAGATGAGGGGTAGAAAGACTGCTTTTGCTTGGGGTATGAGGTGACAGCTTAGACCCTGAACAAGAATTTCAGTTGCATGGATGGATAAGAAAGGCTATATCTTTGGCACATTATGTTGAAGACTCTTGCATAGTCTTGATCTGAGAACTGAGAGACAATTTGGGTAACACCCAGGTAACAAGGCTAAGTGACCGGCAGAATAATGAGATTGTCCAAAGCAAAGGAGAGGAGTTAGGAACAGAGCTAAGAAATTTTCTTTTGAAATATTCAGCTTGGATAGGCAGTGGAATATCCAAAATTGGATGCCAGGAAGCCAGGCCAGATCAGGGACAGAGAATCACATTTCTAGGTCATATTCCCTAACCTCTCTAATACACAAACCTTTTTACCCATCCACACAACCAAGACAGTTCTTCATCTGCAGGAATGTTTCTGGAGAGTATGATGCAGACAAAAACTGCAGAGGGATCCCCTACATAGGAGCTGGAGTGGACGTAAAACCATCTCCTGGAGAGCAGAGAGAAATGGTAATAGGAATGGGAAAGGAAAGATTCAAAGAAGCCAGATGAAATCAAGAAGGATATCACAGGGTGTATGACAAGTGAAGTTACCTACAACTCAGTACTATATCTTAGTAGGGCAAGGAGACAATCCTCTTCCCAGAAATTGAAGACACAGCCTACTGGGACAATGAACTTCTTGTCATCCAAATGGAATAAGTGCATTTCAGATTCCCTTCTCAAGGCTGGGGGATGCTTTATAAATCTTTCAAGCGGCCATCTGTTGCTGAATGCTATAATTTGTACACATCTTTCTCAGGTCTGTACATACCCTCTTTCCTACTTAACCAGTGCATAAATTCTGTGATGCATTTCTAGTACTCCTCAGCCCAAGAGAGATCATGTTAGTCACAGGAGGTCAGCTCTTATACTCTCCAAAGCCACCACCTAGCACTGAGCACGCTCCTCTTCTGTAGCTGTTGGGTCAGCTCTGAGACATGAACTGTACAAAAAGCTCTGGTGCTGGAGTCTCAGTGAGGCTTTCTGCTACCGCCTGAGCAGATGGCCACATTGCTCAATGGTGGACACACCTTGGCTCTCTGTAATCTTGTGAGATCAGGTGGGAATGACAAGAGACTTACCCATGAAGCTGCTTATCTAAGCAGGGAAAATGCTAATAAAGGAAAGAAGACTGTGAAAAAACCTCCAGAGACAACATGGTGAAGTTAAGCACAGGTCATCTGGGTTCTGTGAGGTTTTTTTAACTGCCTTTATTATTTTCAGAGTACTGCTTAACATTTCCTGAGGGAAACACTAATATTTATTAGCTGAAGTATTATGAAGTTATCCTAATTTTATGGCTTGAGCAATAAAGATGTATAGTGGGTAGCATTTAGCTTCCCAGAGAGGCCCGGAATTCATCTGTAAAATAACTGGTCTCTTTCTCCATTATTAATAGACTGTTGTTATCCCTAATCTTTTTAAGTTTATCTGATTTTTTTGATTGAAAATCTACTTTTTAAAAATTTCTTTTTGGTCATCTTGGATGGCTGTTGTTATGAAAAATGAAAAGTTAAACAGTGTGACTATAGCAAGACGACAGAGCAGGAAGATAAGCTGAGTCACAGGGAGAACATGGCCTTTTTCCTCTGTTGTGCTTTCCACAAGGTCTCCCAGCATCACTGGCACTGGCTGTGATCCACGGAGGAGAATGCAGCATAGCAACTGCCTACATGCAGATAGCAATCTTACGAGGTACAAGGTCTCTCCTTTTTACACTGGGAAAGTATTTCTACTTTTAGAGTTCCCTATATGCTTTAAATTTTTTTTGAATGGTCTTGCCATCTATACTAAAATGCTGCTGTGAATTTTATAAATTGATGCCCAAGTCATGAAATGAGATGACGACTGGAAAAGGAACCAAGAACTGCCTGTTCCAGCTTGAGAGTCTCTTTTCTAGGTGTAATTTTCTCTGTTTCATTACTTATCATTCAAAGATAATAAAATATCTTTTCATGACCCTTCTGTAATGTGCTCTGTTGCACCGAATTTGAAAATTGAGATTACAAATATAGAATAAGGAGAAAGAAAGCGATTCAATTTCAGCTCCAGTGAACAGCCTTTATTTCTTCTCACTTCTTGCTGCTTTAATACACCAGTATAGTTCCAACGACACTGGAGATTTATATCTGCAGCCATGGCAGAAGAATTGGCCCAGGCACTGAGGGAGATTAATACTTCAGAAACAATGGACAAATAGTTCAAAAACCTCACCACCACTTCTTTCTCCATAGCTGTAGAGGGTTTGCATTCCCTCCATGAACAAACTGCATGGAAATACACCTAATATACATTTGAGAAATAGCAGTTCATATCAGCCAATATTTGCGGCTTCCCAGGAGTTTCAGAGTCAACTGAAAAAAAGCTTTGTGTTCTCGTCCCTGGAAAAATATCACCGGAGCTTTAGTCACAGTGTTAGACTACCTGCCTCTTTATGTTTTGGGCTAGAACTAATTTAAGGATCACCCCTAGTTTTCTATCAGTGTCTTGGGGGAAAAAGTGCACAAGCCTGTCCTTTTTCTATACTGTCTCTGCAGCCCCAGAAAGGAAACAAATGCAGACCTGCCACCGCCACAGCAGCCAGTGCAGCGTCCCTGTCCCGGGATGCTCCTCATCACCTGGGGACTTTCACGTCTAAATGATTCAAGCTTGCTGAGATGCCCATTCTTTCTGCATTTTTCCCATTTCTCACTCTGTGGACACATTTAGGGTCCCAGCTGCAAACAGGCTTGCACTGTGTTAAAACGGGGTGGAAAGCAGAAAGAGACAAAGGACCAGAGCTTCATAAAGAATATCTGAAGTGACAAATATCTTGGTATAGATCAGAAGGGACAAGGCTTGCAGGTGCAGCTCCCTGCACAGGGCACCTCTCCCTGTGGAAACGGCAGACCCCCCAGAGAAGCCAGGAGGGCACAGCAGCCCCAGCACCCGTGGGCAGGTTTGCACCTTGCTGGGCTGCTCGATGGGTGCCGCCTGTCGTCAGCCATGCCAAGACAAGCCACAGCAGTTGGGATCCTCCAAGTGCTCTTTTATTCCTAGTCTCAGATGGGAGTGAGACAGAATAGGCAAAATGTGAACAAAATAAGGTGCAATTCAGTAGTCACAATACAGGGTTACTAAACAAATTGTCATTAATTGCCTGCACTAGGAGAGAATTAGAGTTATGACCTTTGAGTAGTTTTACATGTGAGGCCAGAAAATACATTTATACTCGTTCTGGAGTTTGTAAAACAATTTTGAAGTGTAAGTCACCTTTATATTTTTTTCCTATTAGTCAAATTTCCAAGACTCATAGCAACAATCTGTCTAACACACTTTTATCATAAGTACAAAATTCTCAAGACCATTTTCCAAAATTCTATTTTTTATAGCCAGGAAGTTATAACACCTTTAGTGATATTCACTTTTTAAGTAAATATGTGGCACTAGAGGGCAAGCATTAATGAAATAAACATCGGTAAGATGTTAAAGGCAACATTGACTCTGAAGACAAAACTAAAATTTTAAAAATAAAAATGAGACTGAAAGAAAAATTCATCATTGGAAATCAGCATTCTTTTGTGGGGGATGTTGCATGTACAAAAACGTAGCTGCATATTGTTCACATAAAATGGAGACAGAGTTTGCACTGAGCCATGTAGATACACCCTGGACACTACATCTTGTATCAACAGTATTTTGCAATGAAATGTTTATCTTACTTTAGTATTTGAGCACCATCAAATTGCATAAATGTCAAAAACTAACATAAAAGGGAGTATTTGGGGTCATTCTTATCATTAGTAAAGGGAGTTGTCGTTATTTATTTCACTACATGGAGCACAGATTTCATGTGTATGTTTTTAATGTGCAATTCTTGAAGCATTAAGATTCAGCCAGAATCTCTCTCTGAACCTGTTAAGTAAGAAAACAAAGACAGAGAGAGAAATCAAACAACTCAGTTGTTACCCTGTCACATTTCTAGCCCTCTCCCAGCTTGCTGTTTCCATGGCTATCTGAAGCTGCAAGTGCTGCTGTGGTGTTTTGAATCTCCTAAGAGTGTCTTCACAGATAAAAATGAAGTCATAATCTTTCCATATTGAAAATAGGTTAAAAATGGGATCAGAACTTTCAGTGAGTAGATAACTGTCATTCTTAAATATACACTTTCCTGGCCTTGATCCTGGGAGTGGGGAGGTAAACAACAGGACTGGCTTTTCTGGTTCCGATCCAGTGGAAAATGTGGATGTAGCTTGTCAGATTTTCTTCAGTGATAAATCCAGGACTTAAACGCTTAATTTACCATTTGGATTTAACTTCACTTTTAACTAAAATCTAGAACTGATGGATGTACATCTAGCCTCTTCTTCAGCTACGGGGCTACAGCCTCAAAATGTGAAAGGAGATTAATGGGCACAAAAGGAAGAACCCAAAATTCCCCCTAGGCAATAGAGTAACTTCAGCCTTTTGGACTGAAAGGAAAACAACTTTCATTTCAATGGAGCAGCAGGGAGAGAATACCAGGTCAACTTTCCTACTAGAAGCAACAAACCTGAATTTCCGACTCTTCACTTTGGGGATTTTATCCCTGGAGCCAAATGTCCCTAGGGGCTATCAGGGACTGCTCTCCTCTTTCCTGCCACCTCTGTCCTGGAGAAGTGGGTTATTCAGTAGAGGTAAACTCATAAGTTCCAGTCTCAACTACCTATCGTAAATATCTCAACTACTTAGCCTACACATTGCAGAAAAATTCCAAATTACAGTACTGTAAGACAGCCTTTAATTAAGGGTTTAACTTGACCTCATAACATGAGTGACTGGCGTTAATGTCATTTTTCTATTAGAGGCATAGCAAAGAATGTTATTCCTACCTATTCTTAAAAAACAAGGGGACTTCAAGTCTTTTGACACAACTTAGGGAAGCACAGTCCAAACACTCAAGTGCCTATGCTAGCTTGAATTTGGCAAAATCCTCAGGGACTGCAATGGAAAGTTAGCACAAAAAGGAGACCTGGGTCCTTGCTGGACAGCTTTTCCAATGAGTCTCAGCCTTGCAAGACGAGTTCTTCCAGTCCTGGGACATTCATAGGTGCAGACCACATTTATTCTAGATTTTTGTTGTCCCTCAGTCACCAAAACAGGAAATGAGATTTGGTCCATTTCCTTTATCTGTTCTAACCCTACCCATTTTCAAGACAAAAATGCACCCTGACATTTGGGCCAAACTCAGTCCTTACTAGATTTGGGTCAATGACGTGAGTCAGCTCATCCTGCCTTCATTTAATGCAGTTTTTAAGTCCTGCTTTCTAATAACCCTACATTACCATTAATTAAGCATTGGACTGTGGCACAAAGCTTATTCAAAGACTAATATATTTTCCATCTCTCCTATGCTTCAGAAAATAAATATTATTAAAGCACAAGTACGTCCTTTCCCCAGCTGAGCCTGGTTATCCCCACAGCGGATGTGCCAAAGGCTGAGGCCACACCATGCCCTGGCTGCATGGGAAGGGGCGACAGCCGCTTTGCTGAGGGTCTTCTCTCCCCACACCTCCCTGAGCTAGGGCACCTGGAGCATTTGTGGCAGTGCAACAAAAAAAAGCACCTTACACAACGTGGGTGAACTGAGTTGTCTCAAACAGAATGTCATGCTTAATGTGAACTGAACAGGGAAGGGGGCTCTCTGTAATTTGGCTTGAATGACAAATGGGTTAGCCGAACAAACAAGGAAATGTAAGTGAAAAACAAAACACCTTTTTAACCCTATGATTTCCTTTAGGGATTCCTAAGCTTGGCACCTGCCCTGGGAATATTTTAGAAATATTTCCCCATTATTTGTAAATGGTCAGAAGTTAATTGTCAGGTTTATGGAAATATTTATTCCTCTAAACAGAAATATCTACCCTGTGAGCATTTACCTATGAGCTAGGTGAGTTGCCTTCTTTATGGCCCATGGAGAGTGATAGGCACACTGAAGGCCTCACTTCTCTTGTCCTAAGGCTGACGGTCTGAAACACATTGGATGAATCCTGTAGCAGAAGTGCCCATTTCTTTCCACTGACTCTAATGGAAGATCTACACAGTCAGGTCAGATTAGTGGCCTATAAAGTAGCATCTGTGTTTGTACAGATAAATCCTCCATCAAGAAAAATGCTAATATTTTTTATGTTAAAACAAATTTGAGTCCTCTATCCCATCTCTTTCTTGTCAAACAAAACAGCTTGTCAAAGGAAAGGTTAAGCTAGAAGGTAAAAATGCAGGTGTAAATTACTTCAGTACAAGGATTAATTTGACTTTAAGAGGGTGGCATAAAATTAGTCCTTGCAGCATACCATTTGAAGCACAGTATTTTTCATACATGTCTGAAATATGCTACTGATTTGGCTGATGACTACCACAGATTTTGGCTGGCTTTTCCATTTCATAATCATGAGTCCTTGACTTTTTTATGTTCTGCCATTGCTCAGATATTAATGCAACCGTAGTGGCAAGTGTTCAGTAGTCCAGATGAGATGCCAAAGGTTAGTAATGACTTTTGAACAAACACTGCTGAACTGGCAGCACATACTTGAAAAGGCACAATTTTTCCCAGCAGTTCAATATTGTATTTTAACTTTGTACACAGTTAGCCTGTGGGTGTCTTTTTGATTTGTCAACAGCACTGCCATTTTGCACTCTGGTGGGAAAGTGTTACTTCAACCCAATTGACTCTTTTTGCTGCATGGAAATTATTTACCTAGAAATACTAAAGTAAAGGGCCAAATTGCTTTCAAAAAAAAAAAAAACCAAACAACTACTTGGTATTTTTTACAGGATTAAGACATTAATTGACTCTTTTTGCTGCATGGAAATTATTTACCTAGAAATACTAAAGTAAAGGGCCAAATTGCTTTAAAAAAAAAAAAAACCAAAAACAACTACTTGGTATTTTTTACAGGACTAAGACATTATTGCATTATGGCAGTAGCTACCTCTATTGTTAAGGGTAAAATAATGCCATAGAGAACAAACTCTTCTTAAGCTGTTACTTTCTCTTGGTTGTTGAGTTTGTAGGGCAAGACAGGAGGGCCATTCACCAAAGGAGAGGGAAAGGGAAGGTTGTTCAAATATTGGTCCATTTAGCTGTATTTGGATTGTGTTCCAATCAGTTGGGCTGCGGAATGAAAACAGCACAAGTCTGAATTTCTTTTGAATAAACTGAGTTTATTTTGTACATTGTCCTGACATTTAAAAGCCAGGCTGGAAGGCTGAGGCTGTGATATCCTTACTGCAATTCATTCTGCTTTTAGGAATACGTGAGAGGGCACATCAGGTACTACGCGACTGTAGAAAAGGAGAAACTAGGACTTAGCTCTAAACTAGGGAAAAGTTTCACAGACAAAGCAGTTTAACGTCAATTCCCAGAAATATGGTGATACAAATCATCAATCAAGTTGTTTGTAAACAACTAGGAAACAGAAAATAGGTAAACAACAGTCACATGGGTTTATGAAGAACAGATTACAAACCATCTGCTCTTCCATGGTAGAATGGCAGGTCTTGTAGTTAGAAGAAAAAACATACAGGATTTACATTTTGGCTTTTGCTGTCCTTTTGAATCTCTCAAATGATAAATTTTGTAACCAAGCTTAGGGAACTTGGAGCTGATGTAACCACAATAAGCAACAAAACTGGTTGGAAAACAACACTGTGAAAATACTTGTTGGCAGTTCATGTCAAACCAGAGGGTATTTTGAGAGGAGCTTGGAAATGTCCTGTCTGGAGTCCGGTGCTGCATGGAATTTCTGTGCAGGAAGAGGGAATAAACCCCCCTGCTTACAGTCCTCGAAGACAATGAGGAGCTTGGAGGAACTGCTGAACAGAGAAGTGTTCTGTGTGGGATGGTGGTGCGGCATTGTAAACAGGAGTGTTGAGTATAAGGTGCATAAATGAACCCTCCAGTTTTGTCAACACCAATGATGCTTCAGCAATGACACTATGCACAGAAAGCTTCATGCTTCAAGACAAATCTAGAAAAATGCAACTCACGATTGTAAGAGTTAAAACATTCACTTAGGAATAGTCTGAGGAGAGGCACATTATAATGTCTTTTTACTTCTTCAATGGGTGGCTGCTGATAGGAGGGGAACAAATAGTTCCCCACACCAACCCACAGGGGGCATGAGGAAGCAGTGGACTAAAATTGCAACAAAGATTTAGATTAAATAGGAAGGCTTCCTGGAAGGAAAAAGATAGTAGAATCTACAGTACAAGATATCTTAAAAAGCAAGTTACACAAATGTTCATCAGGAATGAGTTAAGTACAGCTGATGTTGCTCTAAAGTAAAGGACTTGTAAGATCCCTCTCAGCAGTTTTCTATTTTTTTAACAACTTTTTTTTCCCTATATGTCTCTATAGCAAAATCTTACAGTCTTCTGAGAGAGAAAATGAGTTGGAATATTCAAAATGAACACTCTTGAAGATGCCTTATAATAAGGAACATAACGTCAGCTCTTAATGAACCCTGTCCTCTAAAGCAGTTTGGGCAAAACACTCATGTAATTCAAAGACTGTGACAAGACCAAATGATATAGTGAATGGACTTATGATCTCGGTTTCTAAACATAATAGGCCTTATTTCATCACCACATCTGTGCAATCTACAATAGTTCATTGACTTTATGAAAATGGAGAGCTGAGGGTTGAAAATAATCTGGTCTATTTGTTGTTTGTATTCTGTAAGTACATACTGCTAAATGAAAGAAGCCCAAAGAGGAAATCTGAGTGTTAAATCTCTGCTCCTTCATTTGCTCCCTGGCTTTTCCCAAAGGCCACCAGCTATCTCTCTCTGGGGCACCACCTGAGCATAGTTTGGGCAAGAGGACACTCGGTCACTGTGCCCCACTCAGCTCTCTGTTGGAGTCCTCTCCCAAGAGTCCCCCCTCAGCCTTTGTGCTCTCAAGAACCTTCTCCTCTACCTCCCATAGAAACGCCATGTGTGACTCACTGTCCTGCAATATGGGAACCCAATATGGTGGACCATGCCACAGCTTTCACAGTGTCCGGGAGACTCCAAGCTGGAAAAATGTACAGAAATGGCACAGAAATGCCACCAGAGCCTCACAGATGGCTCTGAGGACACCACCGAGAGCCAAGGGCTATATCAGCTGATCTGTTCAGCCTTAGGGAGGTATGTACACCATGTGGAGGTGACCAATGATCAATACTTGGATCTCTTCTCTTTAGCAGTGTGACCACAATCTGTCTCTCTCCAAGTCACCTTGCACAGAAGTTCGATTAACTTGGCAGGTTCATTTATATCTTCAGAATGGAAATGCCTGAAAACCAGCAGCTTTATAGTTAAAATAGGATACCTAAACCCCCTTCCTCATTTCCTATACCAGATCTGAAGACACTTGTTTTTTGACTTCATACCTCCAATGTAGACTTAATATTTAATCTTCATCATATGATGGACACATTTTTAAAAAATAGTTTTCTCTCCCTAAACTTTTTCCATTATTTATTTCATACACTAATAAAATTTAGAAATGGCTAAACAAATGAAGATCAAACACTTTCACAATCCTAATCTGAAATTTATAAGTATTTGTAAGACATTGCAATGTATGGTGAAAAAAGCTGTGTCCTTCCTAGCAATCATTTCTAACTGAGGTGTTAGTGAAGGTTCCTTTGTTGCTATCAGCAGCCACTCCAGAAAAAAAAAAAAAATAACAGTTTTCAAGTTGTAAGTGGCAACCAACTTCTTTTTTTCTGAAAATTTACTGATTTTTTTTATGAGGAAGAGATATGCACCTTATAATTGCCTCTTTTTTATGCTCCTAATGCATCAGAAGTAACAAATTAGTGTTGCTGCCGAGTATTTTAAGTTTATGTAGAAATAGAAGAATTCTGGTCTTTTGTGAAAGCAATGAGGTGTCAGAAATGTGAAAAGTAGAGTTTTTGTGAACAGCAGTGGAAAAAGAAGTGAGGTTCAAAGCAAGTACAGTGGAGGACTGAATGTAGGTTCCTGATAACTGTGCTTGAAACATCCACAGGATATTATCAGGATACCAGCTCTCTTCAGTGGAAATTCCATCCTCAGGCAACAAAAATTTTGTCATACCTGATACATATCTGTAAAAGGTTTTAATTTCAACTAACCAGAGCATTTTGAAGAAAAAAAATTAAAGAGCATTCCTAGTCACTTCTAAGGCTGGAACACCTACACATAACTGTTGTTAATTTATAGCACATCCTATTTTGAAAATAGCCTGGAAGATGGAAGCTGAATGTCCCCATTTTGCATCTGGATAAGCTTCATGACAATTATAATTCATTCCTTTGGTACATTGCATACTCCATGATCCTCAATTACATTTTTCTTTCCTGATTATAACTTATTTATAAGTTCATATGTTGCATGTCCTTTTTTGGCCCATAAATGCCATTATTCGAAGCTCATTTTAGGGCCATACTACTTTTACACACCAGGTGGCAATTGTTCGAAATATTATGGGCTAAATTAATTCCTGATCTAACACCATTCACCTCTTTGCACTTACTCAGAAAACGACGTGTTGCCTCTACTGGCTTTATCAGCTATTTGCATGTTTGCAGAAAATAATAAACATAAATGCAACTAGGTTTTCCCTGGTGCTTTTATAATGCACATTTGCCCTGCAGCTTTCTATTGCATGCATTCCCATGGGCTGATCTGCCAGTGTTAACAACCCTGACTGCGAACCGGGAATCCTCCAGCTGCTCATCCCATGAGTCGATGATGACAGGAGCAGATGTATCTGTTTTTAGGGCTAGTTGAAACCTGATGAGTTTCTTTCCTCTCATTCCATAAGGAGCAGACAGCACATTTTAATTGCTATATACCCTTAAGAATTTGTACTCCCAGGGTGTGTGAAGGTCAATGAAGAAGACAGCTAGCAAAAACACAGAACACAGTATCTGCTTGGGGGGAGTACTCTTCCTCTGTGTGGAGGACTGGTCCCATGGGAAGGGCAGCAGGATGCTTCTGTGCATCTCTCCACTTTACAGTGCCCTGGACCCTAATCAAAACCACACAGCACAATGGGTCATGCCATGTGTCTGCTTGGGTGGAGGATGATTCTCGACCTTACAAGTGTGAGTTGCTGCTATATTATCATTGTCTTGGGTGGCATTTATGACCAGGTCTTTTGTGGGCACAATTCTGTGCCACTCTCCAGATGAGCTGAGTCCTTTGGTAAAGCACTCAGGAATCTAAACAGAGCTGGACAAAATGGGTTTAGTGGTTTTTCAAGGAACATTTTTATATTAATGTTGTGGTTTTGTGTGGTGGGTTTGTCTGGTAGCAGGGAGGGGCCACAGTAATGGCTCCTGTAAGTAGCTGCTAAAGGTTTCCCTGGACTCCAGCTCTGCTGGCAGCAAGGGAGGGGCTGCAGTGGTTGCTCCTGTAAGTGACTGCTAAGGGTTCATCCCCGCCCCCCGGCTCCAAGGGTTTAGTAACCGGGAGGAGGAGTGGGGGAAGGAGCTAGCCCCTTTGAGAAACTGCTGGACGTTTCCCCAGCTCCAGGCTGGACCCACCCCAGGTCAGGGCTGAGCCAATCGGCGCCTCTGCAAATAACATATTGAAGAGGGGGCACGGAACAATGGGGTTGGTACAGCCCTGGGCAGGGCCTGGCTTGGGCGGACCAGCCTGGCCGTCCAGCTGCCAGCACAGCTTCTGCGAACCGCCCTGCCGTAGCCCAAGCCTCCGCCATGGCTCGCCCGAGAGTCTGTGTCCTCAGGAGCTGATGAAGACCTGTGGTGGAGAGGGAAGAGGGATTTTGAGAGAGACGGCTATGCAGACACTCGTTCAGAGAATAGAAACGAGAGGAAGAGAGCACCCCTGGAATTTCCCCTGCAG
>NW_010097798.1:468-18479 GCF_000699245.1 Pterocles gutturalis | reverse complement strand
CCCGCCCCCGGGCTGGGACCAACGGATCTCTCCGCTGAGGGGGAGCTCTCTTCCTTGCGGGGTGGGGTGAGGCCCGGGGGCGCGGCCGGTCTGAGGGACGTAGATTAGAGGGCAGCGGGGCTTAAGGAGTTGCTCTTCTCCGGGCCCTGGTGCTTGGTCCCAACCTCTGAGTATTATATCCATGATGAAGGTATCAGTAAGCCCACAGGACTTCTTCTCAGCAACAAAAGGTGCCTCCAGCCTTCTCCTGTCCCCAGCATCGTACCAGAGTAATGGAAACGAGGTTTTCCCAGTGTTGCCCCTTTTCCAGACTCTTACCTTGGAGTACTGAAGTGTTGCAACATTCAGTTTTTGGTTTAGTACACTCTAGCTGCATACAACATAATTTTCTTTAATTAATTGGTAGGCATTGTGTTTGAACCACCCAGAATGGTTATTTAAAAAAAAATAAAAATAATCACATCTAGGCACAGTTTACATCTTGAAGTAACAAAGGATGTTTTAAAAGCAGATTTGAAGTGTTCGGCTGCTCAGTGTGAATGTTTCCCCAGTACACATCCCGGCCTAGGGGTTAATCCAGGTCCTGGGTTTTTTCCAACTTTGTATTCAAAAAGTACTAGATTTTGTAATTAGCCTGCAAACAATCTAAACAACCACAACCACAAGGGACTCATTTATTATATGCCTAGCTCTCTTAATACTGAGGTGTGCAACTTCTGGAGGCACTGAAAATGGATTGCTTTATGCGTAGGAGCTCTTTGAAGACCAAAGGCAGCAGCCTTCTGGAGGGAGGATGTCCAGCCAGGTGGTTTCTTCGGCAGGGGGTTCTGCTGCCTTCCAGGAGGGTGGTAAGCAGAAAGTTCTGACTTCTCCCTGTCCCCTTCTCTGCAGGGAGAAGTTAAAACTTTAAATGAAAAAGCAGCATTTTCTCCCCAGCTCCACCGCTGCAGAGTTAACACATGATATAAAGGCAAGGTGCATGATCAACAGAGGTGTCTTTCCTAGTCTATGTGTTCAATATTAGGGATATTTATTTATAGTACGTGTACTGTAGAGAGGGAGAAGATAGTGAGCCCACCAATGTAGAAAATAAGTCATAAAGGCCTGGATATATAATGTTACAATTTTTACCCTGTTAGAGAAATAGTAGAGATGGATGGGTGCTGGCTAATGTTTTGAGTTAAAGGCGTTTTTGCCATGGAGTTAACAGATCCTGCCTCTAAGACAAGATAATTTACAGTTCTGTAACTCTTTCTTCCTGATCCAGAGCCACTAAGCCTTTGATGATACTCAGAACTGTACTTATCTTCCCAGGCATTTTATTGAAAAATGGTATCTTCTGCTACTCTTCAGGGGCAATGTGGCAGCTGGCAATAGTTTTCACTTCCAGAGAACTGTAACAACAGCATTCATAGAAGTGTTCAAAGATTTTTTTTAAATTTTCTCAGTCAGATAGCTTCTTCAATAAAAATGAATGCTTCCATGCAGAAATGCAGGACATGCAATGAATGGCAATTGGATTGACAAACATCAGAAAAAATGCCATCTGAAAAATAAGGAAAAACGAGCTTTCCAGGTGCCAAACCTTTAATACTTCCATCTGACATATTTCTGGTTATGTTATATATTTGATTTCGTCTTCACACCGCTTGACTGCAGCAGACTACAAAGAGAGCAAAGAAGGAACGCTAGTACCTGGCAAAAAAATTGAGATTTCATGTCTTTCCCACCAACACAACCCATGCAGACCACACTGTAGATCTATTGCAAAAGACAATTGCATTTGGATTATTCTTGGGGTGTTTTGACAGTACTTGAAACATTGCAGGCGTTTTTAGACACTGAAAGAGAGAGTTGCTTTGTCCGGAGGGGCTGGCAGTCTGTCGTGCCAGTCTCTCAAGGATCTCCTTATAGATGGGACCCTGTGCCAGTGTGGATCTCTGATGAAACAGATGTGAAATCAATGACAACACAGGGGGATTTTCTAATATGCCCTTTAGGTATTTGGTGTATAGGAATATCAACCATACAGAGAGGTACAAGGGCATTATTTAAGTAGACATGATACAATACATGATACCAAAATAAAGTCATTACTTGTATGTCAAGACAGAGATCAGGTTTTAGCAGACTGTAAATTCTTCTGTGGGCAGCAGCTGAGGCTTGAGCCTTTCCTAGCCTTTAAAACTGCTTTGAACAAGTTGGAATAAAAATGTGTTGAGAGGGACTAGTCTGAAATGACAGGAAATGAACTAGGTAACCTAATAGGTTTTTTCCATAATTCTTTGTTAGAACTTCTATTTTTGAAAAAAAAAAAAATACATTGGCTAAACTGACACTTTAATTAGTCAGACTGTCCACATAACTTGATTCAGCAGGTGGTGTAGAGTAACTTTCATTTGTCCCTGACACTCCAGCAGAGCTTGTGAACCTACTGAAATGTATTCTGAAAAATGCAGAAGTTTCCCTTTATTTTCTTGTTTTCTTGCTGATAGGTCAATTTTCTCCAAACATGATTTATTTTAGGAGTGACCAAACTAATAAAGCTGGTTTGCACACCAGCTGACAGAAGTAGGAGGAAATTGTTTAAAATACTACATGGAAAATTTGTCAATGTTCAGCCTTAAAAGCTAGAAAAATGCTTATGGAGAAATCAGCAAAAAAGTGCCAACCATCTTTAACAGAATTTCTGCAAAGCCTTCTAAGGAGTGCAGAGCTGGCAGACAAGTCTTTTTGTGGAGATGGGCAGGAAATATTAGGCAGCTCTCATCCTATATGAATATGGGGTGCATACTTAATAATTACATTTTTATGTGGTGAAGTAAGAGAATGTGATTCAGGAAGGAACTTTCTATTAAGGGCATAACATGATTTCTCTGCCCAGTGTGAAGGTAATTATTGTTAGCTAAGGCAAGACCGAGATTTAAAGGTTAGTAAATGTTTGATACCGTAAATTGCAACTGTGTACAGTTTGTGTTTTGCCAGTTAAGCACTATCGTCAGGCAGGTCCATATTTCTAGGAAACTTGCGGATAAATAGCTCCAGAGAAGCATGGACAATTTCCTTTTCTTCTGCCTCACATTTCTGAAAAAGACGTGGCTTTTCTGGTCCTGCTAGCCCAGCTAGGGTCTCATTCTACAATTGTTTGTGTGCTGGCAGATGGAGGAATCCAGAGAGAATGCAACACAAGGCTCGCTTGAAAAAGGAGCCCTGAAATATATTGACCACTTGCTAAAATTATAAATCCTGTCTGCAGTCTAAAATATGAGTGTAAGACAAGATTGGGAGCTTAAAACATCGTTACTTATTGAAATAGCGCAAAAATGAGTAAGATCTTGTCATTTAGCAATACAAGAAGAAGTTACAACAATCTTGGGAAGTTGTAGGAGATCAAGTGTAAACAGAGGATCCTTCTGACCATCACCATTTCCCCCCTTGTACAGCTTTGTGCAATCATATGCGTTATTATATTGATAAACACTTAAAATTATTTCAAGACAATCTTTGGCTTAGGACCCTGTACTGGTTTTGGCTTGGATAAAGTTTTCATAGCAGCTTGGATGGGGCTATGTTGGATTTGTGCTGAAAACAGTGTTGTTAACACACTGGCGTTTTAGTTATTGCCGAGCAGCGCTTACGCAGTGTCAAGGCCTTTTCTGGTCCTCATCTTGTTTGTGTAAATTATTCCATGTCTTCCACATTCAGGAAGAAGACAGGCACGTTGTGTGGTTTAAACAAGGCTGAGGATCATGGCAGACAGTCACTGAAGTAAGCTCCCTCTGGAACACTATGCTTGAAAGGGATTGTATGTTTTTTGGATATATAAACATGGGGTTATCAAATACAAGATGAGAAGTTACACTTTTTTCTTTCTTTCAGGGTAAATGCTTTTAGAATATTGTATTCAGCTACAGTGTCCTCAGTCTAAGATAAATTGCACATAGCTCAAAGAACTATTGGGAAAATTATTAAAGGTTTGGAAAAATGCTTCTCAGTAAGAGACTCTGAAGTTCAATTTATTCACTTTATTAACTGAAAGTTTGTGGGTTTAATATAAATGTAGTGTCTAAGTAACTTACTTTATAAAACAACATTTTCAGCACACAATAGAATTATACAGTCACACCCATCAATGTATATCAATGTATGGCAAGTCTTGAAGCTGAAACTAGGCAGAATCCAACTACTGTAAGAAATTTTATTGGTGAAAATAATTAGCAACTGGAACAACTTTCTAAAGGTTTATTTTCTAAAAGATGAGATCTGCTTCATATAATAATCAAGTGAAGTCTTAGCTTAGACAGGCTCTTAGCTCTTCTTTTAACTTGGAAGAGCCAAAAGTAGGTGTTTGCTATCATTCCTCCCACATTTATGATATATGGATGCACAGAAATTCTTCAAATGAGTATGGGAATTTTTCACACTAAACACAATGGAAAGCTTTGCTCTTTGTACTCCAATATTTGTGTTCCACTTGAAAAAAAGATCAGTACATCCTCTGAGTTAAAAAAAAAAAAAAAAAGATATTTTAAAATAAATTGGGTAAGGTGCCAGGGCTGAACTCTTCCAGCTAGTGAACTGCATTAAAATGTATCAGGGGAAAAGTATGAAAGAAGAGAAACACTCTGAAAGAGAGCAGGGAGTGTCAAAGAAAAGCAGTATATAGAGCTTACATTTATTGGGCCCTTAGCTGGTTTATATTTTATGTTTCTCAGAAAAAGGACTCAGTGGTCTGGAACAGTCTTTGGGAATTTCCACTGTACAGAGGGTCTCCTGCATCAGTGTAAAGCTGAGACTGTCATCAGGGGTACCTGAACATCCTTTCAGGTTTGTAACATTCATTTTGGGGTATATAAAAGTGCCAAGCATGAACCAGACCTGCTGTGCAGATGAGCAGCTCCTGCACAGCTCTGAAGCCAGGTGAACATACGGATGCTGTAAAGCACCTTTGCCCAGCACCTTCATCTGGCCCCTGAGCGCTGGGGTGGCATATCAGGCAAAGGATGTTGTGCCATTACCTTTCCTTTGAAGCATGAAAAAAGGATAAAGCTCTCAAAGCATTAGAAAGCAGCTGGATTAGGACCTTGGAGATGTTCACCACTTTGCAGTGTAAAATGGATGAGATGACCTACAGTGACCCTGTCTTGATCATTTTTTGCTGTGACTGAAGCAGCTGTTCTTTTATGCTATAAGAAATGTTTCCATCAGCATTAACCATGTTGCCCCTTGATCCCATTTACCTCTATTTAACAAAGCTAATTAGTGCCAGAAGATAAGAGTTAAATACCACTGAAAGGGCAGCCCGAGCAGTTGTTCAGCCTGTTTACACACTCAGTGAAAGGGATGATGAACAAGAGCTTTGCTACCTCTCACCAGAGGTTTTCAGGCAGTTTCTCAGTTTCATCACAGATTTCTCTTTCTTCCTTGGTCTTCCTCTTCATTGGTTGCTTTCGTTTTCTTTCTTTCTCACTTTCTACTCTGTGAGTCTTCCACCCACGTTATCCCATAAACATACTCAGCCTGGCTGTTCCCAGTCTCTTACTTTAAGTTGGCCTCATGCTGCTCTTTGGAGGCTTTCACCACTCCACTGTTGCTCCTTGCTGCTCCCCTTTTTCCAGTTTAAGTCATTCTTGCCAACCCTGCTGAAGTCCTCCAGCTCCAAAATTCAACCCTTTCTCCTCTCTCCAGCAAGAACTAAGCTCAGCCATAAGCAGCCTGTTTTCCCATCTAACATGCAAATTGTTTGCTCAGTCCTACCTTCCTTCAACATGTGTGTGTTTTAGATTTAGGCTTCTGGAGAGTCTACACCTAAGTCTGAAGTTTGTACCTTATAGAAGAGTCCACGACCATGCCTTCCTATCCAAATGCCTTCCCCAGGATTTCAGCGGCAGTCAGTCTCTCTTTAAATAACACTTCCTTTCAAGCTAATAGTACTGACCCTTCTTCTTGACGGGAATGAAGACAGACAAGTTCTTTTAAGCCACACCACAAACTCCCATATCCTGGTGTGTTTTCCATAGAGGAACAGGGGCTTTTCCTTGGTTCACTTTGTGAAATTGCTATTTGAGTGTCACAGCAGACATTGCAGAAAATGTGGAGCAAAAAAAGACTAAAATGAAATAATGTCCAGGTCTAAAGTAAAAGTTATTCTGCCCAATGCCTAGAACAGATAGATTCTTGTAGAAACTGGTACACCCCCTTAGCTCCTTGAAGAACTGCAACAATGTAATATATCTTTCTCTCCAGGAAATCTTTGGAAAAAATTGCTGCCACATTTTCCTTTCTACTTTCCTTTAATTCATTGCCTTTCGTGTAATTCCTGTTTACCACTTTTCACCGCTGAAATCACAGTGGATATGATAATTTATTTTTCTTCTCATGGGGATGGGGATGTATTTGAAAGTCCTTCTCCTCCATTCCTTGTGGTTTGTTGGGAAAGCATGCTGTGACTTTATCTTCCCATAGTTTCCTTCAGTAACCCTGGCAGGTTAAATACCTCAGACAAGATTTTAAATCTCTATTTACTCATTTATTGATGAATAATTGCTACGTGAAGCTGCCTTATTATACAAAAGTAAATATGATTATATAGCATGATAATGTGACAGGCCCTCTCTATAACTGTAAAATTTCATAGCCTCGCCTCATTTGAAAAAATCAGTTTTAAAAGTCCGTAGTTGCTGCTGGTATGGACTCAGATGCAGACCAATATGATCAAGCTGTAGTCATTTATTATGCCTCGATTACACACTTTTATACAGAGCTCTTGCAGATTTGGCAGCTACTAATTGGATACAATGATTTTAAAATCCTAAAAACAAAGTTACTATTGGCTAACCTTAGTCCTGGGAAAGGGACCTTCAGACATGCTCATTATTTACCTTCAGCTCCTCCTTATCTCACATTCTGCATAATTGCCTACATTCTCATTCCTTGCTGATGTTTTTTTCTCCTTTAGTACAAATCAACTACATGACCATTTTCTTCTAAAAAGGTTCCCACAACTATCAATGGCTTTAAGCACCTAACATAATTAGTTATATACTAAATACCAGTAAGTTAATCCTCAGCAGCATTAAGATCACATTCAGATCACAATGATCTTTAAGAGCCATTAAGCCATGTAGCTCCTATGTTGTTTCGACATTTCATCATCTGTCAGCATTCTCTAACCTTCTTCCATGAAGATGGCTTTGGGAAAAGTCACCAGGAAGGAACCAAATTTACTCTGTATCAAGATGAAAGTAGGGAAGAACTCTTCCTTAATACAGGATACTCACATTTTCTCCCTGTTTTTTAAGAAGATACTAATATTGAGCAGGTCTGTGATTAGAGATGCTTAAGATAGGTTTGCTTAGTTGATTCAAATAACTTGAAAGGAAAGGTTGATCCCTTAGTCACACCAATAAGAAATGTATCTGTTCTAAGCAACACTTAAATTTCACTTGGAAGTTGGTCAGTCAAATATCATGTCCTTTGGAGGTGATGCTCTACTGCCATGACAAACTACATTCTTCCTGGGGATATAGGACTGATGTTGTAAACACTTTCAGAAACAGTGCATTCAGATAGGATTTACTTAATGAAAGATGTTGATTAAAATGGAAAAATCACCTAACTTCAGCATTTCACTAACTTATCACTTTCAAGTAGCTTGTCTTTTTTACTTCCCCTGCATTGTACAATAAGTAATATAATTATTTTGACAGGATCCACCCATCAAACGTACTGCCATATGACTTCTTTGCAAGAGCAAACAGGATGGAAAACTGGACTTGAAATGAGAGCGCTCCAAACACATTGCAGTCATGACACAAAATTCACCACATAGTAAGTAAATCTGGTTATTTTCTTCCTGGGTATGCCCCCCGTAGTTGCACAGAAGTCGTGGGACAGAAGACCCCAAAGCATTCTCCAGCAATGACCGTAGGAGCTCAGTCAAGATATTTCCTGTTCTGGAGCAAAAATACCATTCACCACACAGATTTTCCCCTTCCTGAGGGCACAGCATTTTAGAAGCTAGAGAACCATCCTCAGCTTCCCAGGAAACATCAAGTTCTCAACTGTGGTTTTGTCTGGTTTCACCTCCTAAGGGTGTGACATGTTTGAAAGAAGTCAAAACAGGAAAGAAGTTTGTGAACCAAACACAAGGTTGCTTTTTTATTATTACGATGCGCCATTGTGCCAACTTCTATTGAACACTCAGGGCAACTAACCTTGCAGGGATAACCTATTTTATTATTTTTGTGCACTGCTACTTTGTTGAAATCCCTCTCTCCAGGGCTAAGTTTTCAGATCTAGTTTTGGATTAAAAGTTGTGATTTGGTTTCCTTCTCTCCAGTCCCAACATATTTTCCCCTGAACAGTAACAGTTACAATCTACAAGAAATTATAAATGGCCGCCATGCCTGAAGAAAGAAGGGAAAATGTGGCAGGAACTGAGGGGGAAAATGATGCTCAAAAAGCTTTTGTGCTTTACAGAAGTTCTGTGATTACCTTCTTTATTCGTATCTTCTACAGCATGGCACCTTGGAGTGCCGCTGGTATGGACTCAGACGCAGACCAATATGATCAAGCTGTAGTCATTTATTATGCCTCGATTATACACTTTTATACAGAGCTCTTGCAGATTTGGCAGCTACTAATTGGATACAATGATTTTAAAATCCTAAAAACAAAGTTACTACTGGCTAACTTTAGTCCTGGGAACAGGACCTTCAGACATGCTCATTATTTACCTTCAGTTCCTCCTTATCTTACTTACATTCTGCATAATTGCCTACATTCTCATTCCTTGCTGATGTTTTTTCTCCTTTAGTACAAATCAACTACATGACCATTTTCTTCTAAAAAGGTTCCCACACGTAGTATATTAAATTCTGTGAATACAGATTAGGATGCCAATCAATTAACTGTTTGTATCACATAGATAGTTTTCGATGAGGAAATAAGCAGGTGTGAACTGCCAAAAAAATCCAGCGTCTTATTGTATCCTCATTGTCTAGAAGCTTGAGAGTCTTCTAAAATAGCGATTGAGCTCTTTTCTTGGCAGGGTCATATATGAATGTCCCTTCAAATTACAAGACCAAATCAATAATCAGAATAGATTAGAATTTACATTTAGAACTTTCCCAATGAATAGTTGTTGCTGGATTAATTCATCAGGAGAGTGGCAATTAATTTTTAGTTACTATGTATTTAAATTCCAGTATGCTCGCACTGTTCCAGTGAGGTCTTGAAAAGTTTTATTGCATACAAGATGATCCATTTATTTTATTTTTTTTTATAGAGGGTATATAAATCTACTTAAAATAAAGAGATGTACAATAACAGAAAGAGGAAAAAGAAGCAGGAGCAGAAACAGATGGTGTGTAAGATCTTGATGACAGTTTACACTAATATTTCATTCATCAATGGAAAGAAAAGGCTCCAGGCAGTTCTTAACAACTACAGAGACAGCAATCTCCCAAGTGTGCAAGTGACTGTCAAATGCTAAATCCACCATCACACCAAATGGTCTTTTTAACACGTTTTTATGTTATGGTGGTTTTGTTCTTAACTGAACACTTGATTTCTATATGGATGAATAAAGATAAAAAATTTGAAAGTCTCAGTTCCTCTTTACCTTAGCAATAAGGTAACAAATTAGCTTCCTAAGAGTAAGAGTTACAAGGTAGAGAGCTTTTTAGTAAACTGGCCACTCACAGAAAATAATTTGAATATGTACGTTATGCCTTTATGACTGTCCCTGGTGCACATGAAATAATAATGAGTAACTCCAGCTGGCTGGCTTTAGTATTGTACTCAACCTACTGTCAGACTGGATGATGAGAGGAGTAAACTAGAGATTGTTTGCAGAGAGAAGCTCCTTCACCTCCAGAAATCCAGGTGCGAATGCAAAATAAATCAGTAGTGACCAAAAGTCACTGCTGTGCAATGGCTGGACCAGTGTCACAGCCTGGGCTCATTCCTGAACAACATAATTTTGTATCAAAACAGAAACAATCATAGTTGTCAGCCACAGCTGTATGGATGCAGAGGCAGAGACTGATGTGCTATTTCACTGTTACTCAGGGTTCACTGTTGGCAATCCCCAAGAGTGCTCTTGCTGTACCAATTGTGTAAATAAAGCAGTATGACCAGGAGCAAGGTATGAAGTCTTGCCTTGGCCCTAAATTCAAAATGACCCATTGAAGCTGATATCGAGCTGTTACAGGAAAGGTGTGACTCCTGCACTTGTTTTATAATATTAGCATCTATTCTGCAGAAGTTAGCATCTGTTGTGTTTTAGTATTTTAGGTGATAATTGTAATAACAATTACTGTGTTTTCTAAGTAAACAGAAGAAATAACCTGGTTTCATTCCCAAAATTTGGATACATGGGTCTTATCCAGGAGACCTGGACAAGCAGCCAACGGCAAGGGCAGAAAACCGGCAATATTCATTGTAGCAAAGTATGAGGTTCTGGGCAGTATATCTTGGCTCCATTCCCTGCGGTCTCCTGAGGTCCACCCTCACCCTTTATTTTTTCCTTGTGCTGTTTCTGAGAGCGCTGCTGTAAAACAAGATGCAGAGTGGGAAATCTGTCCTCTGCAAGCTCTTTAAGAAAATGCTCTGAGCTAAAGAAGAGGCAGAACAAGATCAGACACTTAGCAGAATGGCTATCAAAATTAAATGTGAAAAAGATGGAAAGGAGAATTAACATGATGAGTCAAGACTGAAGCCAAACTTTAGTCACAAGCCACTGTATATGGACAGCAGGTTATTCCATACCTCCCTGTTGTGGGGTTTCTTATATTCGTGCAAAGGTCAGATATCAATTGCTGTCAAAGATGAGATTTGTGAACTAGAGGGACAAGAAACTGCATGAACGATGTCAAAATCGATGTTTCTGGTCTCTCTCACATCCTAAGCTATTTGTTTGGAGGATGTTAGAGTGGATAGACAAGCAAATAGTCCTCTGTAACAAAGGAGAATGCTTGCTGCCAGTCGTCTGTCTCTCACTTGTGAAATCCAAGGATTTTAAACTGCTTATATTTCTTTAGAATTTTTCATCACCTTGATAACCTGTGGAAAATTCAGTGCTGAATAAAGTGACTGATTCTCTCAGACAGAGAATTGCCATTGTTCAGGGTGTCTGAATTGTCCATTGCTTTGATTTTTTTAAAGAAAAAAAATGACAGATCAGCCTTGAATCTATCTATTACCAATGCAATAGGCCATTATTGTACTCTTGTTTTTCTCTTTTGCTCTCAGTCTATAGCAAAGAGTCTTTGAATTTATTTCTTCTCAGGTATGGGTTGAATAAATATACAGAATAAGCATGTGGGCATAAAAGGTGCTGCAACATCTGAAAACATGTTTATTGATTTATTGACCTGTTTCCCTCAGGTGCTTTAATGGCATACAGGAATTCTTTTCAAGAAGATTTTTCTGGTAAATGAAATAACAGATGGGGAGGAAATAAATTACTTTTATGGGAATTTATGTATTACATAGATATTTGTATTTGGTAAACAAAAAGTTTGAGCCAAACTTTTAGGTGCCTGAAGGTAAATAGGCTCAGGGGAGCTATGACAGTCCTGTCATCCAATGTAATACTCCATAACCATTCAGTTTATAGTGTTGCTTTAGCAGGAAAATGAACCGCAAGTTTATATTTCTATTTTTGTTTCATTTTTTGTTTGTTATATATGCTTGCACAACTACAAGAGATAAAGATCTTATGTTAAAAAACTTTGCCCCCAGCAATGCTCCTCAGCGTTTTAGAGTGCTTGCCCATAGCAAGGTGTGTTGGGTCTGTGTGGAGGGGTTTTGGTAGTGGGGGGGTACAGGGGTGGCTCCTGTGAGAAGCTGCTGGAAGCTTCCCTGGATCCAAGTCAGACCTGCCCCTGGCTAAGGCCAAGCCAAGCAGCGATGGTGGATCAGCCTCTGTGATTCCATATTTAAGAAGGGTGCAGTGCAGGGAGGGGGTGGATGGTGCGGCCCCAGCCCCTCTGCAGGAGGCAGAGAAAGAGCCTGCAGCAGAGAGAGGGGTGTGATATGAGAGAAACAACTCCACAGACACCACGGTCAGTGAGGAAGGAGGGGAGGAGGTGCTCCAGGTGCCAGAGCAGAGGTTCCCCTGCAGCCTGTGGTGAAGGCCATGGTGAGGCAGCTGTGCCCCTGCAGCCATGGAGGTAATGGGGGAGCAGAGATACACCTGCAGCCCGGGGAGGAGGCCATGCCAGAGCAGGTGGATGTGCATGAAGGAGGCTGTAACCCCATGGGAAGCCCACACTGGAGCAGTTTGTGAAGGACTGCAGCCCCTGGGGAGGACTTATGTTGGAGAAGTTCATGGAGGACTGTCTCCCATAGGAGGGACCCCACGCTGGAGCAGGGGAAGAGTATGAGGAGTCTTCCCCCTCAGGAAGAAGGAGCAGCAGAGACGATGTGTGATTAACTGACCCCAACCCCCATTCCCCATCCTCCTGTGCCACTGCTGGGAAGTGAAGTTGAGCCTGGGAAGAAAGGAAGGGTGGGGGAAAGGTGTCTTTTTAAGATGTGGTTCTGTTTCTTGTTATCCTACTCTAATTTGGTTGTTAACAAATTAAATTAATTTTATTTCCCCAAGTCGAGTCTGGTTTGCCTGTGAACGTAACTGGTAAGTGATCCCCCCGTCCTTGTCTCAACCCACGAGGTTTTACCTTTTTTGTTCTCCCAGTTCTTCTCCCCATCCCACTGGGGTGGGGGGGAGGAGTGAGTGAGAGGCCATATTGTGCTCATTGCCAGCTGGGTCTAAAACATGACACAAGGACAGCCAGAGTCTGTCCTGCCTGATTTCTTTACAACTATGTAATCTATGAAGCAATCGACTTTGTTTTATTACTGTGCTCGGTATTGCCCAGACCTCAATGATCTCTGCCAGCCATGCTAGGTCATCTGTTTCTTCCATTTCAGCTTTGTGGTGCCTCTTGGAAGTTCGCCTCTTACTCCCAGAAGCCTACGTGACCTGGATCAGCAACACAAACTTTTACGGTTTTGACTCTGTATTACCCTTGGAGACTTTCTGTCAGTCTCCTTAGCCTGGCTGATCTGCAGTTTCCCTCCTGGGCTTTGCTGCCTGAACTTCAGATTGTTGTGGACTATAGAGGCTAGAGTGAGCAGTTCAGATTGAGACATCTAACTTTTTAGGCATCTGTGGTGGCATCATAAGTGTCGGTGTCTGTGTGTGGGTGTCAGGGCTCTCAATGCAGACAGGAAGGGATGCAGACACCCCTGGAGCACATCTCACCTGACTTACCTTAGAGGCCTGTCTGATGATGAGTTTAATCACCCTCTACTCATACCTGGTTATCAGCACGGACTGTGAAGGGAACTGGGAGCAACTATGACTTCAATGCTTAACTTCCAGATGCATAAGTGTTAGCAGATGAGTCTTACTCAAAACCACCTTTATAGCACAGATACACTGCCTTTTCCTCAGATTCTACTTTACTTTTACTTACTCTGCTTCTTCTACTGCAATCCCTGGGTAAGATCTGAAATCTGGTCAGCACAGTGCTTGCTCTCCAGCAGGAAATAAACACACAGGACCACAGGACACAGGCTCAGTACATGGGATTTCATCTGGTCTTCCCATTTGTGCAGAACAGGGATCCTGCATCTTCTACTGGGCATGTGGCAGAAGGTAAATCCCACAATCCAGACTGACTTAATCCATATTTATTCCATTCTTTTACACTCTTCACTCTCAAATTAATCCAGAATATAAACTTGTCTTGTCAGTACAAATTGTTATCTGAAGAACAACATTTTTTTTTCCTGAAAACTACTTTTGTCCAGAAATATATTAATAGGCCTTTGTGTATGAACTGTAACTGAGAGAGAAACAATTACTTTTCTAGAAGTTGCTGGTCACGAGGCACCATAGGAGCTATTTGTTGATACCAAGCATTGTTCTTCTCTGCTGTATTGCCACTAACAAATGTGATTTTAAATTATTTACAAAACTATTCCTACAGAGGGTTTGAAAGCACATTGTGCTTGTCAAAAATAGGTGGTAATGCAGACACAATGTTGAGGACCCAAGGCAAACGTCCGCCTGTAGACACGTTAGGGAAGTGGTGGTCTCCAGAGAAGGAGCTTCTAAACTGGAGCTTGTAATGCTGCTTAGAAATATAAGTGGAATCAGAAGCAAGTTTGCTGTTGTTGCTATAAGCAAAATAAATGGTCATTAACATAGCAGTAGTAATACCAGTCAACGCAACACAGTTTTTCCAGATTTCTCTCTCTCCCATATGCAAGCTAATTATGTGATTATATAAGGAGAAAGAACCAAATCTCCAATCTGTGTGACAGAAAAGTGCACTGTGTTCGCTCGTGTTCATTGTGTATATTGCCTCTTCCTTTTTGCAATTCTATAAGCTTTCTATTTGCTCTTAAAAATACGTCACAAGGCACAGATACCAATGAACTTGAGATTTGAGACTTTGTTGTTTAACATGGGGCACATAACCCATAAAAGCAGGATATCAGGTGAAATTTTTCAGAATAAGCCATCTGAAGTCTAGTAACAAACAAGAAGATTTTTTTAGTAAATTGGCAGTGTGTATCGGCACCACAAAATGTATGTGAAGAGTTTCAGAACAAGAGAGTACTGGATTCCCAACAGCAGAAATTGCCTTTGGTTTTCCACAGCACAGGAGGTTGCAGTTGTTGCTTCCATAGCTGGGTAATTTCATTACCAAAGAGTGGCTGGCCAAACAGGTCTTGGGGGTAGAACACAAGAAGAGCAATTTGTTAACACATCTATAAACTGGTAATAGCTTCAGAGAATCAGCATCAAAATACTTCTGTCATATTCTAATCCAGTCTCTGCCAGCCATTTCCCACTTACCTACAGCTCTTGCTTAGGTTCAATATATGGGAGACACCAGACACTTTAAAATGAGCCTACAGCCTGCACCTAAATCAGAGATTTACGTAGAAGGTTGTACTGCTTCCTCTTTACAATACACCTTTCAGGATATGTTCCTTTTTTTTATTATTATTCCTTGGGAGTCTGGGGCTTGTAAAGTACATTCTATTGAGGTTTTCAAGGCTTTTATAATCACAATGACTAGAAACTTGGCTAAAAAGACAAAAAATAGAGACTGTTGTGTAAACTTTAGACTTGAGCTCTCAACCCCCCCACTCCACTGTATCATGAGAATCATATTAAAACTATGAGTGTTTGCCCAGACAGGAGTTTTACTATATGGCAGGGAGATCTTGAAACTGCTATCAGACAACTTTTAGGTTTGCTTAGCATTACTGACCTCATCAGCTTCAAATGACATTAGGGGGATCCTCAACACAAGTGAGATACCAGAAGTTAGGATTATGTGTACTCTAATTTGAAGATCCCAGATACTTACAGAGTAACCTGGTAGCTCATGTGCCAATTTTGAATTTATACGAATCTATTTGTAAATATTGTTTATAATCAAAAGAGTAAATTAGGGTTTCTAGAAGTGTTTTGAACAAACTAGACCAAATTTCCAAACTATCTAGATAATTAAACTTTCCATTTTAATGGATTTCTGAATGTGTTTGATCTTAAATACAGACCTAAAACCTAATCACTGAGATTAACCTTTTACCACGCATACTGCTAGTGTTTGGCAAAAACAAGATCAAAGGTTTAATTTTGTCATTATGATAAGGCCCCTTTAAACCACCTTGACAATGTAAAATATCTATACAATTCAGGGAAATGGAGTCTATACCCTTTAAAAGCCTTATTACTCTGCTATTGTGCAATAAAATCATCTTATTGTAAAATAAAATTCAAGGGCCAGGAATCTAATGGAGAAAAAAAATGAAACCTTCATGAACTCCTAAGAGAGCTCTATGCAACTGTAACACAATCAACCAGGATCACCTAGAAATTTGCATATTCTCATACAAAATATGAAATTATGCGTAAACTATGTTGCAGAACTTGTTTTGAGTTCTGCTTGTCTATGCACTTTACCTCTGGGCATGTTCTCTCTTGTCATGGAAGATCTGACTGAAACTTCTCTTTTTTCCATCCCATTCTCAGCAAATCACCAGGAAGAGAATTGCTCAATAGCACACTTAGCAACCAGAGAAAAATTACAGCCTGTGTAGGATTCCTTTACAATCATAAAATGAAAGAAAAAAAACTTGTCTCAGTATATAGAAAAATATTTTATAAGGATCCAGTTACACAGAAGTACAGAATTAATACCAAACAGGTAAAATTCTGTGGGTAGATGTACCTGAGAATATACATATTCGTGAGGATGTAATACATAACCATCTGTAAGGATTAAATTACAAGAACTATTTTTTAATTTATCTTACTGGTTCAAAATATCCACAGAAGTATATATGATTGCTGCAGCTGCTGCAAACGTTTTGAGGGAAGAAGGCCCTGACTCCGAGAGCTTTGTGCCAGAGAAGTCTGGCATTGACTGTCCTATCAATAATCCTGATACCAAAGTCATTATGAAACACTAGTGATAAGAATATACAGCAACTAAGGATTCACAGGTAAATTTTTCTTTTGCCATTCTTACAACACCTTTCTATAGCACTTTATATTTCTGTAGAGGTAGGTAAACGTCAGTGAATTAATTCTCACTAGAAGGAGGTGCTCCCGCTTTATTTTACAAGCGGTGAAAACACTAACAGCAAATCACTGGTTTGAGACCTGCCCAGCCTCATGCACTGCATGTGAGACTTACTCATGAGATTCCCTCTTCATCATTCTCTGCTGTGGCACTTCTGGGTCAGGGGCTTGCTGTACAGCCACACCGACTCTCTCTTGCTCTCTGATCCCACACCCTGGGTGCTGTGACCCATTTGCCAGCTGCATCTTAGGTCTCTTTACCAGTCCCAGCTTAGGTCTCTTTACCAGCCGCAGCTTCTGTGTAGGGACAGGCAAGGTGCTCTGCTCTGCAGCTGTGGGTTGTTACCCAGCAGTGCCTGATGCCAGGGAGCCCTTGCAGAAGCCAAAGCCTTCAGCTGTAGATTTGCATCGTGATTAACGACACAGGCTTACCTTGTTGTGTGATCTGCCACACAGCAGGCTGGGACCCACTGGACATATGGACAGCCCTGCCATAGACATGCAGTCACACCTCCCATCCCATCATCAAATACAGGGGACTCCCACACAGGACTGGAAGAAATGTTAGACGTACCTTCCTTGGAAAATCTACCATAATATGAAAAATTCAAGCCAGGTTCAAAAGTATTTCAGCTAATCCCACTTGTAAAGCCATGGAAGTCCCACGGCATGTTCCAAGCAGCCTGAATTGGCTTTAAAGCCTTCTAAAAATGGCTTTTAAAAAATTTAGTTTAAAAAGTCCAAGCCACCCAAAGCTTTGTCTACACAACAGCTCCAACCAGGTTTAAATTTGAAAAAAGCATTTCCCCGGTGTGCAGTAGGTATTTAAACACTTTTAGTAGCAATTACATCTACCCTGAAGTCTCAGCTTTGCCATAGTCAGTCCTATACAGAGTCCACTGGAGGCCACCAATTCTGCCTAGTAACAGAGATGTTAAGAACATGCACATTGTATCATGTTTTGAGTAGATTTCGTCATATACCCATTTATTTAGGTGTGCTTGAAATGATACATCACTATAAACTATTGATGTTAATAACGAATATTGATGCACTACAGACGTCTCCTTTTATCCATTTATATATTTACCAATTAAAAGACTAGGACAATGATCAAATACCGTAAAGTCTTCTCTGCCATCCTTAGAGAGGGACAGATTTGTTCCAGCCATGCAGGAGTTCCCTGTGCATGCTAACCATGGTCTCTTCAGCACTGTGAACTCTGCTTCTGCTGAAATACCCTCTCAGCTGGTTACTCAGGATCCTGTAAAAAATTTAGATTTAAAGCCCATTTCCAGGCACTCATACAACTAAACTCAAGTAGGGCTTTCCTCAAAACTGTGTGTATTGGGTTTGTGTGGCAAGGTTTTGGTAGGGGGCATCTACAGGACTG
>NW_010097798.1:0-450 GCF_000699245.1 Pterocles gutturalis | reverse complement strand
AAGTTGGCCCCATGCCAGACAGAGCCAGTGCCAGCTGACTCCAAAATGGACACACACAGCTGAGCCCCATCAGTGACGCTGGTGGTACCTCTGTGATAACTTATTTAAGAAAGGGTAAAAAATGCTGCACAGCAGCTGTGAGAGAAGAATGAGAAAAATGTGAGAGAAGCACCCCTCCTTCACCCTTCCTCATGGTCAGTGCAGAAGGAGGGCAGGAGGTGCTCCAGGCGCTGGAGCAGAGGTTCCCCTGCAGCCTGTGGTGAAGGCCATGGTGAGGCAGCTGTGCCCCTGCAGCCATGGAGGTAACGGGGAAGCAGAGATACACCTGCAGCCTGGGGAGGAGCCCACACTGGAGCAGGTGGATGTGCATGAAGGAGGCTGTGACCCCGTGGGAAGTCTGCTCTTGAGCAGGCTCCTGGCAGGGCCTGTGGAGAGAGGAGCCCAGGCTGG
>NW_010097797.1:0-12869 GCF_000699245.1 Pterocles gutturalis | reverse complement strand
GGCCTGACGAGGGGCCCGGCTGCCGGGGAGGTGCCCTGGGCACTGCGCTCCCCCCGTGCGCACAGCGCTGCAGCACCGGTGCTGGGACAGGGCCACAAACTGGAGATTCCCGCGTTGACGGTTGTTACTTTAAAGCCTCTATGCTTATTTGGCACCTTACGTTGTCCCTCCAGTTTGATTGCAGAGCAGGGAAAGGGGACCCGGTAGTTTTCATGGTCCTTGTGTCATAATTAGGAGTTTCTGAGAACTCTTCCAACTCCACATTGACAACCCCTTCCACTGCCGAGGAGCAGTGACCTGGCAGAAAAACCTGAAAGGGCAAACTGACCCCGCAGCCTGTAACTTACGGTTTGGCCAAACGGTCTTTTGTTGAGAAATACACTTAATGGAGCAGTATGAAAGTACTGGGTCACAGGGCACTTCAGCTGCTCCGTTGGCAACAGCTTATTTTGAGAGCTCAGTTTATGTTCTTAAAACTTACTTGGGCATCATAATGCCATTGTGAGTCACACCGAGATTCAGACAGTTTTCATAAACTGCTTATTTCATTTTAAGACTTAACTGGTAAGGTTCAGGTATTCAAAGTAATTCTCTGCCATCAACCAGGGCACGTTTCTCTTCAGGTCTCCAAAATGATCAATTTTGCAAAGGGTGCAGCCCACTGGCATTTTCTCAGAGGCAGTGGTAACTGCCATTCTCACAACAGGAGCTGTGCAAACCCCACTTGAATTGCTGAAGACCTCCAGGTGAAAGGAGAAACCCTACATACTCCTGGAAATCACATCAGTGATTCAGTAAGTGACATTCTTCTGAGTAAGTTTTAAACTCATTCCTGGCGTAGAGCTTGAAGGTCATTGTGGTTTAAGAAACACAAATACATTAATATATATCAAAGACCATAGGTCCCGTGGTCTGTGACATTATCTGTAGCAATTGGGTTGTTAAGCCAATGTCCTGTCTGCATTCTACTTCACAGAAGCATATCTCAGCTATCTTTGCTTTTTCTTTAACACATTTTCCTTGAGAAGTTCATGTGCATGCATGCACACACAAATAAATGGAGATTTGACAGAAAGAACACTCTCTAGCTTTGTGGTCAGAAAGTAATCCATACATAAATCTCATGGTACACCATCTCATACAAAAATTCAGTTGTAATTTACATGCCCTTGCAGCAGTCTGACATATTGATCCTTGAATGTGACATTCTTCAGGTGGAATGGTCCCCTGCTGTAAAGTACATTCGTGCCTATTTTGTGTCCTCAAAGGATCAGAAGTTTGCTCTGTTGAAAAGCAAGATATTGTGGTCTCAGAGCTTCAATCAGTAGATGATTACTTTAAAATATAACTTAAGAACCAAAGGAGCCATGCTAACAGAGTTGCAAGATAATGATGGCTAGGATGGGTCGTATTACTCCTGAGAGAACATGACCAGCCAGACGTTTTTATACTTGTGCTCAGATGCTCGGAAGATCTTGGAATAACAGTAACTTACAAATTTAATTTTACCACTGGAACCAAGTGAAGGCACCAACTTACTGCCTTAGCACAAGCCACAGCTTTGAAGTTCCGTTGTACTTAAAGATATACCTTTCTCCCTCCAAATTAGTGCGAGTCCACAAACCTAGCTTGGCCTTGAAGCAGAGTGAAAATAATTTTCTTAAGGTGTTCTTTCATATCTACTTTAAGCTCATTTAATTTGCCATCTTCCCTGCGTCCATATTCCTGCTTTTCACAATGGGCCAACTAGTGGAGCTTGTACAACCACACAGTGAGTTGCACACAAAAATTAAGTCAAAAAACCCAACACAATTAAAAATAATACATGTTCCGCCATGCAGTGTCAATTATTTCATTCATTTCACCACCCACTCATATTAGTTCAACTGCTGCCATAAGCAAACAGTGGCAAGAGAGGAAGACCACACATTTTTCCCGTAGCTTTCATTTGGATCTATTTTACATAGATCATTGTAACATCACAGCCTGATTCCAAAAGCTTTTTTGTGTCCCTGTGAGATCACGAACGAGAAGGTTCCTTGGCACTGACAGAGCACGTGCTAGGTGGCAGGGTCAAGTAGACAACATTAGAAAGGCAAGCCAGACAATCGAGTGTAGGAAGCAATTCCAGAAAAGGAGCAGCTTGCTAACATAATTGCAAAGAAGGATAGCAAGTGGAAAGCTGTGAAGAGACACTGCATGAAAAATCAACATATGTTATACAAACTAGGTAATAATCAGAATCATTTGAAATAATAAGTTGTGGTCAGCGAGGGCCTGCTAGCAATTGCACATGAAAAAGCTTCTTTCATCTGAGCTGTGCTACACCAAAGGTGTGGCTATCCTGTATGATCAGCTGACAGGAATAGCAGCCCTGTTCAAGGCATCACCTAAATGTACTTCCCTGTTCTATTTTAAAGTTTGTAGCTGCTATAACAGTTTTTGTTGGTGTGTCAATTTCTGTTACAGGTAGTAGAGCATTTCTAGTGTCTTGTTATAATCCTGGGTCATAACTTTTGATCAAGATGATCTACACTTTGGGTGCTTTCACTAATTTCTATTTTTAGAAAATAAACATTTGTATTTTTAGAAAATTGTAGTGTTAGTGGAGGTAACATGGTAATTCTCTTGCTATTTTTCTCTTGATGCACTTTTGCCATAGCAGCCAGGGATGGAATGTTCCACGTTCTGAAGCAACGTGGCCTGTAATGGTATTAGTTTTTGTGACTTTATCACAAGTATCTTCCTTCAATGGTGCATGTTCTAGGTTGGCTCTTTGGACAACTATAGCTATAATTTACAAGTGGGAAGCAATAAAAATAATGCTCATTATTGCAGAAAGGGACCTGAAAATGTGTGACTGTAGGACTGAGAGAGTAGATGGGAAATTAAGAAGAATGTGAATCCTCTTTTTAAACTTGATCTTTAAGTCAGGTTGAGGAAGACTGGACTGAACTTATTTGAGTGCTTTGGTACCTAAGGTACCCCTGAGGTTCCAACTTTTCTGCAAGAAAAGGAGGAATTGAGAGCACCCAGTAGCCACTGCCTCCTTACGTTTAAGGACCATAAGTTTGTGTACATTAATCATATGCAAGGTATCTTGCAAAGTTAGTAGCTATGCTATCTACCTATCCAATCTACCTCTGTATGGACATTTCTTCTGTAAAGGCTGCTTCTGTTAAACCTGTTAATGTCCAGCAGTCAGCTTTGACTGAACAAGGTGGAAAAGACTAGAATACATGAAAGAGGAAAAGCTTAGGAAAATTGTCAGAACCTAGAGTACCCAGGTTTTGGATTTTGCCAGAGCATTTCTTAGGTTATTTACCAGCCATGGGTTCCCCACCACTCTCAGGGAACTCTCAGGCTGATCATTACACCTACTGTGAGTCATTTTGTCAGTTCAAATCTCAAAGGTCTGTGGGATGGATTGAATGAATCCAGTCCTAGTAATGGACACCATGTAGGTGTGAACATGCTGCCACTTGATGGAAAATCTGTGGTTTTTAGTCCTGGAAATTATAGGCAAGACATAGTCTGTAGGTAAAGGCAATATCTTTTATCAGACCAACTGGCACAGTTAGAAAAAGAGAAGGTTTTGAGTAGACTTGAAGAGGGTTTGTGCAGAGAATCACAGAATCACAAAATGACTGAATTTGGATGGATGTTAATATTGCCTTTAACTATAAAAAGAGATATGATGTCTTTCATAGCACCTCTGCTTCCATTCAGATCATAGTATGGATATGTAGTAGAGGTACATAAGGCGGCATACTGATGGGATTTGTCAGTTTCAACTGTTTTGGTTACAAAAGGTAGAGGGGTTGCACACTCCAGAAAGAGGACTGTAGAAGTAAAACTATGGTCTGATGGCTGAGATAATTGAAAACTTCTTGTGCATCTGCTATGGGCTCTCGTAGAGCCCCTTACCCTTCAAGTAACGATGCTGAAAAGAGCTTTCTACTTATTTATTGACTGTATCCCTCAGGTTTTGGATGCTGACTGGACATTCTTTTACCTGCAGAAATCTGAGAATTCACTAGTGAAAATTAAATAAAAATACATACTTTGATCATTCAAAGTACTAAGTAATGCTAATTAGTTTTTTGGGGAAAAGGTCCTCATTTTCTCATTTCGAGTACCATAATTTCTGTGGCCTTTCCCTTGTGCCTCTGCTCCCCCCTTTTAAATGGGAAAAACAATCTCCCTGTACATCACAAAGATGATTGATAAAGTCTTTTCTTGACTTACAGCTGTGTTGGTGATAATTTATCCAATTGCTTAATAATACTCTGAAAATAATTCCATTTATGCTTGTGAAAGTGCTCATATATTCCAGTGATGCACAGTATATGAGTGCATAATTTTGCAACTCAAGTTAGAGGTTTCACACTCAGTCCAGAAAATTTGACACTGATAGATGGGTATATGGATCAGAGTGGTCCGTGAAGCACTCTCCCATGAGACGGACCCCACACTGGAGCAGGGAAGACTGTGAAGAGCCCTCCCCCGAAGAGGAAGGGGCAGCAGAGACAACACATGATGGACTGACTGCAACCCCCATTCCCTGCCCCCTGCACTGCTGGGCAGGGGGAGAAGGTAGAGAATCTGGGAACAAAGCCTTTGAGCCCAGGAGAGGTGCCTTTTTAAGATGTAGTTCTCTTTGTCATTATCTCCCTCTGTTTTTGATTATTGACAAAAATTAAACTGGTCTTTTGTGTTTTCCCCAAGTTGTGTCTGTTTCTTGCCTGTGACCATAAGTGAACACTCCCTGTCCTTGCCTCAGCCCACAAGATTTTTAACTTTTGTTCTCCTGATTCTTCTCCCCATCCCACCAGAGGGGAGGAGAGAGCGAGTGGCTGTGTGGTGCTTAGCTGCTGGTGGCCTTAAACCACAACACCCCCCAAAATGGCCAAGTTCTTCTTCCCTTTTTCTTCTTTTCAGACAAATCTTAGTGAGCCAGTCCAGGAGAATGTAGATATTTCATAATTTTTAATAACTTAATTTCTCCTTCTATTTTCACCCTGGATAAAGGACTTAAAAGTCATTAAAGAGTCTAAGATTTACTTTAAGAACTATGCCTAATTTTATCATTAGTTGTTTGTACAGATAATTTGCAAGCTGCTGATTGACAACACTCTTGCACTGTCAGGTATGTGTAACTGAAACTGTTAGACTTTTTTTGCTTATTTGTAATCTGGAAGACTTTAAATACCAGTGGACTAAAATAAATTGTTCCAATAAGAAAAGCAATGAACATATATCTAGATAATATATAAAAACATCAAGTCTGGTAAGTCAGAAAATGTTATTAGCTGGTGGCATTCTTCTGAGTAGAAGCACACTTTAATTTGTGTGGCTTTGAGGCTCAGTCCTACAAGTAATACCTCAGCCTTTCTACTGATTAAAGATTTTGATGTTTTCCTGTTTAGAAGAATGGTGAAATACAGTAAGCACTAAGCTTAGAAGGATCATCTGCCTACCTTGTACTGCCTATGTCCAGCTGTTTCAGAAGTAGCACACAGTGGGGCTATGATGATACTGCAATATGCAGTGCAAGGTAGTGGTATTGCTAGCTGAACTTTGTTTGTATCACTAAAACCAAAATCACATTTAATTATGGCATCAGGGAAAGAAAAAAGCTTTTATTTACTGTAACTTTAGTCCAACAGCATTGTCATCACAACTTCCATTTCCCTTCAGTAGTCCACAGCAAAATAGTTTCCTTTACGGTCTTTCAGAATTAACATGTTTGATCAGTTTTGATTCAGGTCATCAGGATGATTCTGTGTACATACAATTTACCAACTGATTTTTATGAGAATTGCACAAATCTTTCCCTTGTTCCTTCCTCCCACTCCCCTCAAAATGCCAACCATGCTGCAACACTTTCTTCCTTAAAGTGACTGTGTGTAAAGTGTGGACAGACAAGGTGAAAAACAGCTTTGAAATAACTACTGTCCAGAAACAGTGAGACTCAAGATGCAGAAAAGAGAAGCGTAACAATATTACTAAGAATGCTTCTTTTTGGTTCACCATCTGATTTAAAAGAACAAAACAGCTACTTAAACAGGATGTAGATAACATCATCCCCATCGTCCCTTTGTAAACATTTTCCAAGGAGACAGTGATTAGCTACTTCCTTTACAGGATATCTCTTGGTCAGCAGCCAGAGGCAAGACACCACTCACTAGAAATATATTAAGTTTGTTGTTTTAAGCTTTTTAAAGTGGTTTCACAGATAAATTGTTGTGGATATAATGGTCCCTTTGAAAGTATCACAGGATGAAAGTTGAGCTCACAGAAGTGGGGTTTTTTTTGTTTAATGTAATATTTACTTAAATTTTTTCTGTTTAGCAAATAACAGCTAAAATTACAGTGCTCCTTTGAGTTGGAAAGAAATGCAGACATGATTTCCATGTGTTTTGTTTCTGACAGAGCTGCTTCAAAATTTCCAAACTGAGTGGGTAAAATTTAATTTTGCTACTGCAGTGTTCAAGGCCAGTATTAATGATTTTGCCCTTGCTGTTTGCAGTGACAAAGTCAGTAGAAGGGATTGTGTGAAGAAGCAGGAGTGACAGTTGAGGTGAGGAGAAGTGAGGAGTAATTACAGGTGTTTCACAGGATGTGGGTGTGTAGGAAGTGATGTTTCTCTGCCCTTTCTGATCTTATCTGCATGCCAAGAACCTTTTCCAAGGGGAATTCACCCTGAAGTGCAAGGTTGTGTCGATTTGAACTGAACACTGGATTGAGTGCTGAAAATGGACGTAATGTGCCATATAGACAAGCCCCATCCTTCTCCTCTGCTGAGGAACTTGCTTTTCTTTTGCAGCTTTAAGGGAAATACTCTTTTCCCTTCTTACCAGGTTTTTCTTGCCCCTCTCTCTGCTTCTCTGGGTATGCTCCGTATGTGAGTCAGCTGGGGAAGAGAGGAAGTGAGAGGAGAGAGGAGGAAGAACATCTTCCCTCAAACCCATTCCAGCAACTCACCGGAGCCCTTGGTGCTGGGGGATCAGAAGGAAGCAGAACAGGGCTAATAGCAAAGACAGTGTGGCTGCAGATAATAGCAGTGGCTGCCAAAGGCCTTCTGTCTTCTGTTGTTATTGATACAAGAATTAACAGTAAGTTGAACATTTTTTAAAATGAAAAAAATAGTCTCAGTTGTGGGCTGAAAATGGTAAGTTTACCAGCCATATGTATGCATAAATTGGAGAGACATGAATTTGACAGAAGGACCACTTGGTGGATAAGGAATTGGCTGGATGGTCGCACTCAAAGAGTTCCGGTCAATGGCTCAATGTCCAAGTGGAGACCGGTGACGAGAGGTGTTCTGCAGGGGTTGTTATTGGGGCCAGTGTTGTTTAACATCTTTGTGGGAGACATGGACAGTGGGATCGAGTGCACCCTCAGCAAGTTTGCCATCAACACCAAGCAGGGTGCTGCGGTCGGCGTGTTAGAGGGTTATGCAAGTTTTCCTGAACTCCTAAGATCTTTTCCTTCTCCCAGTTTTATACCTCCTTACTTTCTCAGCTTTAAAGCAATGTGTATTGTTTCCTGTTTTAAAAGACCGCTCAGAACAGCAGTATTGCCGAGTGTTACTGTCACTTTTCTGGATTCGAAGCATTATCTATTGGTGGCTTCAGTTTTAATTAGGGAGAGTAGGTACAGCAGTACTGAACAGAATGTAATTGCAAATATACACCAGAACCCATGTTCAGTGCCATGTCAACAATCCCATCGTTTGGAGGTATTTAGGCACCAATTCAGCAAGCACATTTAAACCCACTCTTATTTTAAAATTACAAAGAGGGACAGGCTTAAAATTCATGTGCTGAAAATTAATCTGGTTTAAAATAAATCCTTATTTGTTAGGAGCTCCCTGAGGGGCAATATTAAGGGGTCCTTGTAAAGGCCTAGCCCGAGTACATTGTTAGCTTCAGGAACTTAGTCTCTAATTATAGGTGTCTCTGTGAATATCCAATTTAGAAAACAATGCACAGTTGTCAAGATATGCTGAGCACCTTTAGTGCTAAGATTTCTGCTAGTCACGCTGCAAGAGAGTTAAGTATCCAAAACTTTGTAGCCTCAACTAAAAGTTTTTATCAAAATTGTTAGTTTGCGGCTTTTTATTTTGCCCCTTCTGTAAAAAGAGTTGTCGGTACCATTCTTTAAGACTTTTGAAAGTTTCTAAAATCCTGTCGTATAAACATGAACAGTCAAGTCTTATGACAACCTGAAAATAATATGGTAGTGAAAGTTACAGGTTCTATTTCTGTCTGAAAAGTGGTTGGTTGGGTGTCTTTTCCCTCTTCCTATCTACCTGTCCTATTTTGTCACTTCTTTGGAATTTTGAAAGGAAAGCTTGTTAATATTTGTTCAGTATGACTCACAGGTTAAAAAAAAGAAATTGATGTGTGCTATTTCTTTGACAAATACAAGCACATTTTAAAATTTGAGTTTAAACTTAGTGGTATCTGTCTTTAAAAGGTCAGAAAACAAAGAGGAGGAGGGAAAAACATTGTCAATAAATTATGTGACTAGTGAGTCAGAGTAACTGAACTAGTATTCTTAATGCCGATTGTTTTACATTGCTTTTGAGAACATGCCAAACACAATTATTCTCAGCATCAGTTACAGAATATTATTTAAGAATGTAGAGAAAAAGTTTAATGCATGTTTGTGTAGTAGAGAGAAATGACAATAAAGAAGGAAAAATGTGCCTAAATTGACAAGCCAGATTCTACCAATACTCAAATCACTGTTTTACAGGGTGCAAACTATTTGTATTCAGACAGGAAAGTTGTTGAAAAGCTTTTGTCTCAGTCTGTGGTTGTGGCAATGAAAAAACAGTTGAAACTCTTAAACAAAATAGGTCTGTAGATCCCTCAGCTTTTTTGCAGGATAGGTGGCAAAAAATAGATCGTAGCACACTGTAGGAGTAACGGCTGATTGAGAGGCAGAATCTTATACCTCTTACCTAGCTTTTATGATTTCTCTGACACACAGTGTACTTGTGCACTAGTTACTGAGGATTCAGTTTGACCCACCAGTGGGAAGCATTCACATGCCATGCTGACTTTACAGCACTGTTCATCACCCTTAGAAGTTGGGCAAGTATGTAGAGGTGCTAAACCATTTCGATTTCATACAGATTTCCAAGACTGTGCTATGCTAATGTTTGTGGGGCTGATGCTCAGGTAAACAGGTACAATTTTAATGTTTAACATGCTTCCATAGGAAGTTGTTCCCTTGGAGCTGTGTAGATTGCAAAACATGCATTGATATACCATACGGGAGTGGAAGAGTTATTTTATTGATTTTTTTATTTTATTTTCATGTTATATTTTAACTGCCTGTATTCACCTATATACAGTTCAAGTTAATATGCAGACACTTTTTCAAGCACTGTTTGTATCCCTCAACACTACTTTCATCATTTACCTCATTCTCCCATTCCTTGAACTCTAATCTCAGTGTTTTTGGAAACATCAGGGATAAGAGGAAGTTCAGGAGGTCACCCCAGCTATTTTACAAGTTTATCTCAATCATGTGCCTTCTCTCTTTATTTTTCTGTCATTTATATATAGACCAGAATGTGTTGGGTTTTTAAAAAAATTTCATTTTATCCGTTGTGCAGTATCTCCTTTGCATTTTTTATTTCTGTGTATCTCATCTGTCTCTTTGGCTCTCACAAGGCAAATTATTTAACAAGATAATTATTCAAAGTGCTCCGCCATTAGTTTATGGAATATGTTTTGAAAAACAAGAAAAACTTCCTGCTATACAAAGTCCTTGTGCTGTCTGTTGACTGATTAAATACTATGCTTTTTGCATAATTACTTTTTTAAATCTTTTTGATACTTTGAAAAATTGCTTAAAGGAATCTTTTACTTTGAAGCTGTTTAACTTTGTTAAATTTTTGTGAGTTGTATTTTTAACTTCCACGGCAATATGGTGGTAAGTTCTGATTTTTTCACAGTTTTGATGTAGTTAATCACACAGAACTTGGGGCAGGTAGGAAGCTGCCAACACTGTCATTTTACTGATGGACAACTGTTCAGCAAGACTGACATCTCAGTTCATACAGTATTTTGTATTCCAAATTCTTTAGATCCAAGTTAAAATTCTTAATACTCTGACATAGCTGCTTCTTCAATCTGGTGGCATCCAAAGCTTTGTTTCTGGACAGGCCAGTAAGCCCTCAGCAATCAAAATCCATAGCCTGTTTGCTCCTCTGACTTTGTTGCTCGAAAAGCTTGATCTATGGACTACTTAATATTAAATATAACAGAAATGGAACCTAACTTCTCCCCTTCCCAGGAAAGTGTTGTGGTATTTGTCTGTGTCAGTGTTTGTTGTGTGCATTCCCTGTGCACACAAGGTTCTTTAATTATTGAATAGGAGAGAGTGAGAGCACCCATCATCCCTTTTAAATATCCTATAGCATGACATTTAAGAAATTTTTCCACTGAAGTGTGGAAGGTAAGATTTGAATTTCCATGAGCAGTAGAAGGAATTGAACCTAGGCGTTTCATAATGATACAATGAGTGCTAGAGCACACTCTGTGGGTGAGAGTATCTCTGAGAGGGCTCCTAACATCTGAGCCATTGAATTTAAATATATTACAAAAACAGAGTGTCGACTTCCTTGCCCTTTGAAGGGACTCTATCTCAAGGAGAGATTCCAGAACCTCAAGAAGTGCCTCCTTTCAGCAAAGACCACTTATGCACCTCAGAGGATGTAATTTAAGATACGATCTCTAAGAAGGAATTGCTATTATCTGTGTTCAGCTGCTCACAGCTCGGAATGCAGCCTGTTGTCAATCTGAGTAATTTAAGGTTCTGGATTCTGCTCCATGGCCAAGCACCTAAAATGGCTTGTTACTGCTCCTAACTTTTAGTCAACACTGTGTTTCACTGGATCTGAACTGTGTGATGTTGTCAAGGTCACAAAAGCAAGCTGTGGAGGAGCAAAATACTGAATTTAGATGTCAAAAATCAGATGCTAACATCTTAACCAAGAGCCAGCTTTCCTCTCTCGAATATTTCATCATAATCCAGTAAATGCATCATAAACATGCTGTTGACTTACGCTTCCATCTTTCCCTGATTACATCACTTTCTTGCATTGCAGTTGCATTGCTACCGTTTGAAAGTACCACCCTCTGTAAATGTGTAATTGCAGCAATTGTGCAATCAGCTTCATCCGTGTTCATTGCTATAGCAACCAGAATAAAAACACTGCTTAGCCCGTCCCATGTAAAAAGGTCTTGGAGGTTCAGCTTCTCTCCTTCCGTTTTGTGCTTATGCTGAGTGAATGTGTGTGACACAATGAAAATTGCGTGCTTTGGTTTGCTTGAAGGCTGTTCATGTTAGTGAGGGCAGAAAACTGAATTATACTGGAACCCTTGTTTTAAAAAGGGAAATAAAATGTCTGACCTGCTCAGCAGTAGTCAGAGGAAACATAGGCACCCTCCAGCTTCATTGATGCGCTCTTGGCATGGCACCTCATCAGCTAGAAAGAGGATCAGTGCTTGTAATGGAGCAAGTTCCAACATGAGACATGCTCAAACTGCATATTCTAATGTTAGAAGTTGAATCATTGCCTTCCTGAGCCTCAATGAGGCCCTGTCTACACTGATATTTTTCAGTAGACCTTGCCTAATTATAACATCTGAGATCACTAACATAAATATTCTCAGTCATGAACACAGCTTCAGCCCAGTTTTCATCTCTGTTTCTTCCTTCTTCCTTTAAATACAGCAGTGGGGCTTTCTGCTGCCACCAGTTTTACCCTCTAAAGCACGGAGGAAATTGGCATGGTCTTGTGGCTGTCATAAAGACAGGCTGAAAGGAGAGATCCACATGCCATCCATGCACAGGCAGTTATTCTAGTTCATTATTTTATTATTAATAGTACTGTATTTGGCTTTCTTCCTTTAAGCTGCAGTTCCTAATGTTACATTGTTCCATGAGGTTCCGTTTTGTGGTTGGGTTTTTAATTAATAAATTTCTTAATATGGAGGAAAACTCTAAAACCTAAATGAAGAGTTCAGTGAGTGGTTCTGTTAGCGTCAAAACCAAAGTAGTATGATTTCTGTCACATGAATTTTCTTGCTCTCAGGCTACAGTCTGGCTTCTGCAGCTGTCCCTCTATTTTCACAACATTTGTATTACATTACCTTTGAGGCCAATACCTGTGAATTACATTGTCTTTGAGACCAATACTTTGTGTTCATTTTGCTACAGTTTGCCAACAGGTTCAAAAGTTACTACTTGGACAGATGTGTAGGCACCATGCACGCCCAGGGTGATTGCAAAAGTTTCATTTCCTTAGGAAACCAGACTGAAAATGAGAGGCAAAACCAGAGAACTCAAAATTGTGTCTCCTAATCCAACATGCTACCCACATTCTAGCAAGTAAAAAAATGGAGTACTTAGTTTCCCTTTAAGTTCTACAGGTAAAAAGCAGCCTGATCCACTGCTTATCAGGCTCAAATGCAGGAAATTTTGATTCTTTTGTTTGCTATTAGTCAGTTGTGTAATTTTAGTCAAGTTCTCATCTCTCATTTCCCCTTTTGCCTGTTTTGACACAGGTCAGTCAGGCAGGAGTAAGCACTTTGTCCGTGTCTGTACAGTGCTTAGCATACATAGCACAGCATTCCTCTAGTTGATTATTGTATAATAGTTGACTATTGTATATTGACCAGAACAGAAACAACATCTGAGGACTTGAGTCACCGGTATACCAGAAAATAGAGCTGTTCACACCTAACTTTTTGAAATCTTCCTGCAGATTAGAGGGGATTTGTTTATTGACTCTGTGGATGATTTTAAACAGGTACATCTTTTTCTGTATCATTTAAAAGCAG
>NW_010097796.1:17844-29154 GCF_000699245.1 Pterocles gutturalis | reverse complement strand
AAAGCAAATTGTGGATAATTATATTTATTCAGAGGAGCAGTGAGATTCCACAGAAATGAACGGGAACATTGAAAAAGCAGACACATCCTATTTTGTTTTATTTCCTCCTTTTCTGGTCTTTTTCCTGCTGTGATATGAGAAAACCTAGAACACAAGATACAAACAGAGGGAATCAATGCTAGCATTTCTTATTTTCTTTTTTCTGAAGTGCTCCCACATCCATACACATACTGTTTGTTTTGTTTTTTCTGTATTTTTTTCTTTGTACTGTAGCCTGACAAGGCTGTGCCACTAGCATTTTACACTGATTTGCAGAATATTCTTTGGGAATCTGAAGATATGTATTCTCCTCAGGTGCATTTCTTTTTCTGTGGAAACCAGTGCTCTAAGAGGTAAATGGCTCTGCTTTCACTATTATATAATTTCTGTTGTATTTATTTTTAAACTGGCAGCATTAAAGTTTCTACTGATCTGGCTAGTAGTTGCCCTTTAAAAAGTTCTTGAAGGTCATAGTCTATCCATAATATAGGTATAGCAGAGACATTGAAAGGATGTGGCTACTAACTCTTTACACTATCATGCATGGTCATAGGCAGGCCCATCAGTAAGGTTGAGAGAGCAGGTAATTCTTAATGATCTATTAAATATGTTTGTCAAGAGGGTCAACTAAAACCAGCTTCTCCTCTTTTGATTTAAATATTCAGAAAATATATCACAAAGTGCCTGGTGAAATAATTCAGAGACCTTAGCAGACTCCAGAGAAGCCCCTTCCTGTTACAGTGTAGTTTGGGTCTTCTTAAACAAAGAGGATGAAAGATGCCGTGAGGAAAGAAACAGGGAATCTCCTGGTAGAAGAAACAAGTCCAAACTCCAGTATGATAGTAGGGAGAACCATATTATAAAGACGATCCAGGATTAGTGTTAAAACTGTTCAGAAGAAAAAGAAATAGCAATAAACTTTTAACCCCACAGGAACCTAGGTTTCAACTAGTGTGAATGATTAAGACCTTGGCTTCAGTGGCAGCAGTGGCCAGGTGACTCCATGGAGTACAGGGTATCCTGTTATTTTGTAAGGCCATACTCCTATGTACCTTACCATTTAAACTGTAGTGAGTCTTGCTCTAGGGACAGCTGCTGATCTCCATCACTTTATGCGTTTGTGTATCCCACCAACCAAAGTGCCCAAATGACCATTTTCTAAACCCCTTAGTTTTCTAGCCTGTGGTAAGGTTTTCAAGGAACAAGCAGTACTCATAGTGTTTTATAAGACTTTCACACAGGCCAGCCTCATCAACTGGCTGGCTGCTGCCTGGATGCATCTGCTGGAATGGCTACTGGCTTTAGCACCTTCCAGCTAAGGCTTCCTGGCTCCCTCTTTGCAGTCAGAGGTAAAATGTAAGCAGTAGGAATGGAGGTGAGATCCTAGAGATCTGGATAAGGTGCAAAGGTGCAGAAACTAGGAAGGTGGTCAACAGTTCAATCTGTCAGACTGGCTTGCTAGCTACCATGCTGCTTTGGTTTCAGTTCCTTTTATAAGTAGTCTGCTGTAGGTGCCTTCCAAGCCCAAACTCCCATGCCATATGCTGCCAATGCTGTCCTCCCTCTGCATAAAGAACAGCCACAGACAACATCTGCAATAGCTGCTCACAGACATCCATCACCTTCATCTCTCCTTCAGTTTGTCTTTCATACAATCAACCTGTTACAATTTAATTGACTCTCCCAGTCATCTAGTCAGGTGGGTAGATTGTGTAGGAAGAAGAAAGGCTGGGCAGTTGGGGCTGTAGTCATATCATTGCAAAAAAGATGAGATAAGGCATATCTTCCTTTTATTTCCCTAAATGAAATGGCAGTTTTTTAAAATTTGATTTCTAAGGCTATGATATTTTGTGATGAACATACAGTATCAAGCTAAATCCTTTTTCAGATCTGAGCTCTCTGTAGGGCTTTCTCTTGAATACAAATGTTAGGGTTTGACCTATTAATTTCAACAGCATGCTGACAAAATAATGAATGAGGAGAGGAACTCTGTTCTTGTATTTGGGTAATATTTACTAAGTGTTGTCGAATCATGGAGTGCTGGACAAAGGCAAGAACATTTTTCCTTCCAGTATGTAAGCACAAAGAGTATAGTCTAAATCACAATGTTCCTGTAGCTCTAAATTCCATTGGCTATTTCACTTTACTCACAAAAACTCTGTTCTGATCAAGGAATAGACATCTTACATCTGTTTCTGTACTGGTCTTACCACTTATGCCCTGAGCAACCTTTACCCCAGCGCTCCTAATGGTAGCTACAACAATTTATGAATAGAGGGTTGCCCATAAAGGTGGTCCTTTGTCTCTTTCTGAGTGCCTGATGAAACATAGCTTCTTCCCAGAGAAGCTAATGTGAATGAGTGAGTGGCCATATGGAGAGGGAAGCTGAGTCAAGGAGTGCATCCTCATGCTTAATTCACTTGTGTTTCTCTCCCACTGGTTTCAGAGTGCTACAGAAACTAGAGGACCCGCATCATCTAACGGCAGCTGGGATTGCAATAGGATTAGGCTCTCAACACAGTCCTAAGAAAGCAGTTTCCTTTGATACATAAGTTGTCCTTTAACATCTCATAGTTTTTCTCCTACAACATAAAGAGTAGAAGATATCAGAAAGAGGTACAGAAGCTGAAATTGTGGCATTAATCTTCTCCTTATTCTCTACTCCTTTCCACACCTACCATGCCAAAAAATTAATCCTGGAAGTACTTCAGCTTTCTGTGTTGCCTCTTTTCCCAATAATCAAGTTTCAATTTGACTTCAGGAGTTCTGATCTAACCAACATAATAGAAACTTGGTAAGAGTCCCTGGCTGATACCTCCTTGCCTTTTCCCAATAATCAAGTTTCAATTTGACCTCAGGAGTTCCGATCTAACCAACATAATACAAACTTGGCAAGAGTCCCTGGCTGATACCTCCTTGACAAGCAGTTTTACAGTAAGCAAATTCCACAACAAAAAACAAATATGTGAATAGCCAAGTCATAACTTTTTCCCAGTGGTTCATCTTGATTCAGTAAAATTCTTATCTTTTCTCTGTAAGAAAATTCAGCCCCAGTGTAAGGTTCTTTATCCAATGAGGTTCAGATGCAGCCTTTTGACTTTTGGTGCAGATGAAAATAAAAATGCCTTTGGGATTGGAGGGGCCATGTGCCACTTTGGAGGTAGAGGTGCTTAGGTTGAAGGACCTAGAAATGGGCACCACAACGTACTACACAGAGATCCCCCAACAGTGGGGAAAAAGGTACATTGATCCAGATATAAAGACTGACAAGGAAAATGAGAGGATTCTATGTGAATTCATTTAGTAGTTAATGCATCCTACGTGAATGTTTGAAATATTCTTAGGCAGCAGAGTCAAGGTAATGTAAATGACAAGGTACTGATCTAAGAATTAAAGGACTTTTTAATTATTTGCTCTGTTCCTGTAACTTCTGGTTCCTGCAAAATTTTGGCAAGTTCTCTTGGTCTCTGCTTTCCAACATGCAAATGGTACTGGTGGCCACCTTTGTGAGCTGTATGTTCAAAACCCCTATGTGCTTCTCTTTTCTCTTTTTCTATCACTGTCTAATATTCCACTGTTTCTTATCAAGTAGTGCTCTATCATAGAAAGTTATTAAAATCTTCAGAGAAGTAACTTATTTTGGGTAATTAGGGTATTTTAATTAGAAATTTAAGGTTCCTGTACTGCAATGTTCATGTAGTGTTCATGTATATTGTAATCAGTATGGTCTACTCCCATTCATCAATGTTCATGTAGTGTTCATGTATATTGTGATCAGTATTGTCTACTCCCATTCAAAATCTTAGGAAACTTCTTTGATTCAGGATTGGAAAAGCCTTCTGCTGGAGTCCAGCCACATCTCAAAAGCCACATTACACTTGGTTTAAAAAAAAAAAAAAAATCTGCAGTTTAAAAAAAAACAAATTTTGAAAAGCTAGAAACAACCTGTTGTTGAATCCAGGGACTGTTTGTGATTACATATGCTCACATTTTCCTTATTATCTTGCCTGACTGGAGAGGCCTATTGAACCTGAGCTCAAACATGTTGCTTCTCTGGTAAAGACTAACTGCTTTGTTTACAATACGCTGTTGATACTACATACAGTTCATGAAAACTGTTTCGTAGATTTCAAAAAGAACATAGAGTATAGATCCTGGATGCATTATATTCTATTAGAACGCCATAAAAAAAAAAAAACCTCACTGAAAAAGGAAAATATAGTAATATATGGTGCTTAGTGATATAACACCTTTGAGCATGTATTTTTGTAACGCTCTGAAACCCTACAATAATGTTTATGACTAAGGGTTGAAGAGAGTTTACAAACAAATATACTCTAGGCAAAAACCAAGTTTAAAATGATTAATTTTGTCCAAAGCCTCTTCAGTCCTTGCACTTCTGTGTCTACTGTGCTTGGGTTAATTGGATGTTGGCAAGTTGATATTTGTGATCACCTTTCCTGTCAGACAGCAGTGTCCTTTTTTAATGCTATCTTCTTGACAAGTGCTTACTTTATGTGGGTTATGGGTTGAGACAGACAGCCCTGATTGCTATTAGAGAGTGATATATGCTGTGCCTTCAGCCCACAGACATTTCACAGTTGTGCTAGTGCTCTTGATAAGGAAGCCTAGTAGTTAAGGTACGTAGTTTATTCCATGCTGCCTTTAAGTATCAGATCTTTAATGCTGTATTTTGTGTAACTGCCGCTTTAGCTTCTGTCAACGTAAATTGTTGGCAATGTTACCCAGTGGATTAAAACTCCATTGTGAGATGGATGGAGATATTTTCTCCTGGAAGATCTCTGCTATTGAGCAAGTTGCTTGTTCTTGTGTGCTACTAAAATCTGACTTGATACTGCAGTCATTTTATTGAGTGAATGTGATGTTTTAGCAGCTGGTCACATTTTTTTCAGAGGAGTGAGATGCATGACAGCACTTAGAAACAGAAATGTAAAGGCCTACTTTTAATCAGCCAACTTCTGTAAAGCAGGAGGAGTGTAGCAGCTTGGGAATGCTTTGAGTTTAAAATGCAGCACACAGTATGCATTGGTTCAGTCCTTTAGAAAAACAGAAGCCAATATCAACATTCAGAATGGTTCCTGTTTCTGCCCTAGTCCAGAATCATACCTGAAAGGTACCATTTCACGAAACTTTCCAAGATGTACCATTAATATTTTCAAAAGTCACCATCAGAATATTAATCCTAATTATAGTTGGAGTTCATGCTATCAGATAGGGCAGTTTTCATGATACATATTGTAAGCTGGGGGGACAAATTAGCCATCTGAATAACATTTGCTAGTGAACCAATGGACAGGTATTGTTTTCTTAGTTCATTTTGCATTCTGTTTCCCTAGGAAATGCCTCTTTTCAGCATGCTGCTATTTTCTGTTTCTTACTTGCGTTACAATATCCCTACATGAGAGGGATTAACAACCTCATGGCTGGAGCTTCACCAACTGTGTAACAACAATTGTTTTCCACAAATTGTGTGGCCTAAACACACCTGCATGTATTTCTTGTAGCATTTTACCACCTGTTAATTGACTGGCAGTTTACTGGTGCTTTCCTAGGTCATGGAAAGAAAAGATTTAATTGGGCACACAGTCCTAGGTGCTGAATAGCACAGAAGCAAGCCTCCCTTTTAAGACTGCTGAATGTCACTGATTACTAGGCTTTGCTCACCAGGTGTCAGATTTAAATAACAGTGTTCCCCAGATTTTGAGGAAATGGGTTTAGGGTGAGCTTAGTACAAGCCTGGATATGGTAATGATAATGCTGTAGTTCAGGATACTCTGCTTGATATGAATGATTTGTACTGCAACATCTGGAGGCCCCACTTGGTACCAGGGCTCTACTGTAGTAGATAATATACAAATATACTGGTTTATAAGCCTCTGGCTTCATAACATAAAAAAGCAAAATGGAGGGAGAGAAACCAAAGTGGCTTGTTAAAGGTACAGCAGAACAGCAGTAAAAACAGAAAAGAAATCTTGTCTGTCTTTCAACCATGTACTCTAACTGGACTCAATTACCTCTATGAGTGAGTTAAAATTTGTACTGTAACTGTACTGATGGTATCGCCTTACACAAAATAGGGAAACTTCTGGTGCCAAATTAATGCTAATTAATTGTAAGTGTAATTGTGTTGGTATTATGTATTAATGTTACCTAAAAACCTGCAGTGGTAAAGCTCTTATCAGGGGCAGGATATCTGGTCTGAAAAAAAAACAAGCAGCTTCTGTGTCTCATACATGCTCTTTGGCTGAAATATCTTGTGTGTGATGTCGTACTTAATTAATCACTCCTGACCCTGGCAGAGTTGAGTTGTCAGAGAACTGAGCTTCTTGTCCATTTTTTTGTCATGTCTTCAGGATAGTTTTGTTTGTAAAAGAAATTTCTATTAGACAAAAGGCAAAGACCAAAAGAAGGAAAAACAAAGGGTGAGAAGGAAATATGGTAGAAGTAAAGTAAGAGAACTGCAATTTCACATCCCACTGGTAGTTCAGTATTTCTGTGATATTGCAGAGGTGTTTGGACAAAAAAAAAAATCAAGAACAGGAAAGAATAAAATGTACTTTAGTAGTACTGTATTGCTGTGCTACAATTTCTTGCAATACGGACCATTAAATTAGTATTACCTAATAATCTGAGCCCCACATGCAAAGTCAAGAGGTAACAAATGAAGGGCAGTTTGGAAAGCTTGGTAAGCTCTTAACAAGGAAATTGGTATACATTTTACTTCATCTAAATAATGTAATGTGTCTTAAAGCATAGAGGTCATCTTTCAATACAAGAGACACTCCCAGAGAACACTCCTGAGGAAGACTGTTGGTCTTTGTGAATAAGCCTCAAATGTGATCCCCTGTGGAAAGACTGTGGCCAAAAGATACAACATGATCTTTGAACATAAAAACCAAAGTGGTTCAGTAATTTCTGTAAACTGAAGTTAAAAATTTGTGGTGTCTACATTAGAAGAAAAGTATTAGTAAACTGAAAGAGTTTTGGAGGCCATGGGAAAGATGGAATGAAGGACAGGAAAATCTGCTTTCAAGTGGAAAACTCAGAGAGCTGAGTTGTTTTCCCCTACGCTCTGAAAATCTGGGGTGAGAGTTTGCAGTTACATAAAGATGAAGCTTGAACCTTGAGTCATCTGCTCCAGCATTTTCTTGCTCTGAGGCAGGACTAAATACAGAAGCCTGGCCCTGGAAGATGTTTAGCTAAACTACCCTTTCTAAACCTTCAGTGAAAAAGATTATCATTAATCTTTAACAGTTTTAGTGTTTCACCACTTTATAAAATGAATGAGAATTGCTATGAGCCTTCAACAAAATTTTGACTTGATCATAGTCTTACAAGTCATTTAAATATAAGTATGGTGCTAGATGATTTTTCAAAATAGGAAGTAAAAGAAACAGTAGTGATCGGCTTTTAAGGAACTGTTGAGCAGGTGGTTATATTCACATGATTGTGTTCAATGGTTCTTGATTTACTTTCCTCCCATGAATTTGTCTGGTTTAGAATGTACCTGAGGTGTCTCCTGTGATAGTTGCACAATTCAGTTAATGTACTGTCTCAAAAAATATTTTCTTTGCTTAAACATTATTACCAAATGATTTTATTACATATTTGTTAGTTCTCTGAGATATTAAAAAACCCAGTGCTGAATCATCTCCATTTTTTATGGTTTATATATACAATTTCAAGTGTGGTACTTTTCTGAACCTTTTATATTTCCTGTTTTTCTTTTTGAGATGGCCTGCACAGATCTATGTACTGTGTTCAAGAATTAAAGTCAAAGGTGCACCATTAACTTATAACAGAGATTTTCCTTTGTACACTGTTCCTTTTTTTATAATTCTTGACATTCCACTTGCCTTTATGACCATGTTCAACACTGGCCCAGTCTCATCAAAGAAGTACCTGCAATGGCTCTAGATTCTTTCCTCAGCTGTAAATGTGGAAATCACAAATAAATGTTGTTCTAAAATATATCCTATAGTTCAGCAAAGAATCAATTCAGACAAAATGTATGGCCTCATATAAAATTTTAGAGCAGACTGGAATATAACAACTGTCCTTTTTAGCCTTATTAATTATATATCTGTGAGAATTGCTTCTTTTAAAAACCACTGCCCCAAAGGGTAATAATTTATATTCATTTTGTCCTGTGTGTGTATTGTTCTCTCTGATAAATAGGTTTGTAACTGGCAATTAGTGGATCTGGTTCAGCACCTTAAGGAAGCAGTAACAAGCAGTGTATAACAAAAAAAAAAATGACCTATTGCTCCCTATAATAGCTCTCAAAAATTGTCTAAAATTAGCTGGCCTATGTACTTCCTTTCACCTTAATAATATTTTTTTCTTATTTCAAGATAACTGTAAAGTGTTACCACCCTGATTAAAAGCTTCCAAGTCAAGTGAGCTTCAGTGCCTGTTATTTCTTTAACATTTTCTGCTTATGTTGGTTATTATATTTGCCACGGTGCCTGTACTGGTTCTTGAGCATACTTTCCCTGCCATCATTATGTGGATAAATGAAGACTTCACCCAGTAAGCTCTCCCTTTACCCAGCTCTGGAGTTTTGTATATATTGAGTTCTGATTTCAGACTTACCTCAGTGTTATTAAAAATGGCATTAAATATGACCAGACAAAGTGGAGTAGAAGTAACTGACAATTTTGTGCTGAATACAGCTTCTAATATTTCCCCTTCTTAAATCCATTGACATGCATATCCCAGAAAGCCCTGTCCAGCCATGCATTTAGTTCTAGTTGCAGCTCAGAAGGGTCCTCTAAGCAAAATGCTGCTTTTTTACAACCTTTCTAATGAGTAAAGAACTTTCTGAGTTTCTGTTTACAGTGAAAGTTCACATAAAGTCACTTGACATTGTAGTAATTGGTGAATATCCTCTGTGGAATATACATCTCCTTCTGGTATACATATCTTCTGTTCTCCTGGACACCTCACTACATTTACATTGTTGTGCAAAGTCCCCCAAACCACAGAAGGTGAGCTGGACTAACATCCAGAATCAAGTTTGAGGAAAAGCAAAAAGAAAAAAAACAACCAGACAAGAAAACAAACAAACAAACAAAACCACAAAGGAAATAAAGCAAAGAAAGACTTAAAAAATAAAGTAGAAAAAATTCCAAAGTGGGAGAAATAAAAGTTCAGTCTCTTTAAAAACATAGACTGCAAGTCTGAAGAGTCTAAGTAAAAGAAAGCCATTCCAGGAAGAGCAGTGCTTGGGGTTATAAGGAAACGTAGCAATTTTTCTGAAATTAAGAGGTAACAGAGTTGAATCAGTGTGTGGCACACATTCAAAAAAAAAATAAAAAAATAAAAAAAAAGAAGAAAAAGTTTACCAAACCTTCCTACAGTGCAAAATGGCTTGTTGTATTAGTGAAAGAACTTGCATCACTTTCAAATGAGAGCAGCAAAATCAGCAGTGATCTTCAGGAAGCAGTAACTAGGATCATTGTCTGCCAGGTTTGGGCTGATGTCTAGTCATGTTGGAACCAGCCAGGGTGGGAGGAGGAGGCAGTCTGCACAGTAGAGACTATTAAAAAATTATGAAGCAAAATGAGTATGAGAAAACAGTTATCCTGGGATTCTAGTCAGATTTCAGTTATGTTTTATAAATGCTTTTTTTTTCTTTTAGATTCAGAGAAAGAAACAAAACAACATAAAGATAGTAGGATAAACTTTGCTTCCACTTTCATCAGTAGGAATCAAGTTTCTTCAACAGAATCTCTATTGATTTATATCAATTAATCTGAAAGTAGGATTTGTCCTGTTGCCTGGGGTTCTCTCTCCTGGTTTTTTAAATGAAATGCTTTCTGTGCACAGGGAACAGCTATATGCTTTCAGTTTGGATGATTTTAATATTAGATTAAGAAAAAGAAGACACAAAGGCAAAGCCGATTTCAGAGCACACGGTGCATGTGGCTGTTTGCTTATGTGTCTTCTCTACCACACTCCAACTGCTCTTACAAAATCTCTGATACTGCCATTTGACTTTCTTTCCACATGATCTGCTACAGAAAGACAGATGCTTTGAAAATATAAAGGCATAGCATAGAGAAAATAACGGCCTGACAATTTGCATGCAGACAGGCTCTATCTCTTCTTGGGTGAAGGGAAACAAAAGAAAAAACATACCTGCAAAAATGTCAGACCTCAGAAATATTCCTGAGGTCCCTTCAGAGGAAGGGAATGGGTTTTGGAGGAGTTGAAAGTAGAAGCTGAGAAAACCTTAGGACCTGCTCCTCTTGAATTGTAGTTGTTCTCAAGGCTGAAAGGGTTGGGATTGTGAGGATATCATCAATGTTTAAGTAAAATACAACTGAATTTACAAGGTTTTAGAGCTTGGAAAATCAGGAGACTATCACCCCTCTGTCACAGATGAAGGATCTGTTTCACGGAAAGGTAAAAGAAGTTGCCCGAAGTGAAATAATGCTTAAGGGCAAACAATACATTGCAGATCTCCTGATTCAGGCTGTAGATTAACCCCTATATAATTTAATAAAGTTCAAAATGTTTTGGTAACAGTGCATATAACAAGAAACTGTTTCCAGGAGCCTGTGGAATGACATGGTGTAGAATAAAGAGGTCAAGGTGAGGCCTTGTACATTCTGTTTAGGACTTTGCTTTTTTTTGTTCTCATATCCACAACCATTCCATTATGTGATCACAGTTACTAGTCTGAAGTCTTAGAAACACCATAGCAGAAGTTTATCTCCAGGACTGTAAGTGAGGAAACGGTAATGTTGCTTTTGAGGGTGGCAGTTTTATGGGACAAAGCAGCAAAAAATAAATTCTCGAGGAACTTGAAAAATCCTTTTAAATAAAGAGGAAGTAAAATACAGATTCAGTGCTGAGTTCACTTTATTATTTATGAACAAAATGTTTCTCAGTTTTCCAAGATATAGTGCCAGCACTTGATGTCACTTGGAGGTTTCAAAAACATTAATTAACGGTCACCTTTTAATGTAAAGTGTTTGGGACAGCCCAGTGAATACCAATGCAGAGAGGAAAAAAATGCACACACACTGCTGAAATTCTCTTGAGCTCTTTTGGAGTAGGTAACTTGCATACTCTGTGTGGCTCTTTATTCAGCTTTTCCCTTGCTGTGTGGTTAGGATATTTTTTCTCTAACTACAAAATAACTGTTACAGGTAGTGGCTTACAGGTCGCATGCTGGCTTTCTTTGTTGCACGCTTAGTGGTTTAGTTAACACCTGTGTTTGGTAATGTGGAAGGAAAATCT
>NW_010097796.1:0-17832 GCF_000699245.1 Pterocles gutturalis | reverse complement strand
TAGGGAAAGGAATGAAAGGTCACATCCATTGTGAAGTGTTAAAGTTTAACAGTAAAGCTTGTCTTTCAGACTTAGAAGGAAGGTAGATCTTGGTAAAAGCTGCTTTTAATGAGATGTTGTAGTGTAGGAAACTGGAATTGAGGAGATTTTGAAAAGAAATCCTGTATTTGCCCCCTGTGTCCATGGTCACTGCTCTTTGCTGTAGGATTTTCTTTGTGTTTTGCTTTCCTTTTTAAAAAAAAAAAAATTTCCCCCGACAGGAATGCATAAACTAATTGTTGCTTTTTTTCATAGTGTCTCGTGCCCTAGAGATATAAAATATCATGAATAAGCTATATCTTGAAGTCTGTGTGTACTGTTTGGCTTCAATAGCCCTGTTTTCACAGTATTGTGTTATGTTGTGTTTAATCGTGGCAACTGGAAAAGAACCATTTCCATGACAAGCTCCTACTCAGTCCAAATAAGAGTATCAAAATCTGGCATAAAGTTGTGCTTCTGCAAAACTTGTGTTACAGGGAGCTCTGCCCAAGGGAGGACTGAAGAGAGCTGGAGTAGGCCTTCAGTCAGGCCCACGGTCTTTTCTTAGACAAATTTTTGCACTTCTCAGTTGCAACAAGGTGTTACTCTGTTTTTAGAAGGGCTGTGTTGCCTTTGCTGTGGGAGGGAGTGGCAGTCTGCTTGGGGTGGGGAAGGCACCAGTTTGCTCACTTCCCTCCTCTCTCCAGTAAACTAAAGGCCACTGGTGATTTTCAGTCTTCTGCTTCCAAAATCTTATCTCTTTCCCAGTTTACACTCTTATCCATGGGTTATTACTAGCCCTTTAAATAGGGCTTTTCTTCAAGCCCTGGGAAAGGGAATGGCAAAAGTCACTACCTCCTTTTCCTCAAAGGAGAGATCATAAACTTTTTCTCCCTCCCCAGGGAAGATCAGTTAAACTTCCCACCATCCCTTTCCCCACTTGCAGATTTTTGTCTCTGCCGCGTTAAGCCTGTATGCAGATATGCAGCTTTCACTCTGCTGAATACCTCTTAATCCCTTCCTCTTTTGTGGTGGTGGAGATCTGTTCCATTTGACAAGGCACAGCTCTTCATCTTACCTGCCCACACTATGCCTTCACCGAGGTGTACTTCTCAGAGCGACCACAGTTTGCAAAAGGAGATTGATGTATTGATGGCAATTGAAAAGCCATATGAGAAGTTGTCCAGGAGGTTAGTGATGAGGCAGAATCTTGAAAAGCCACATGGAGTCAGTAGCCAGCTTTCCTAGTTAGTAGACATTCTGTGAGCAAAAATCACTTGTTCATCCCTAATTGCTATGTAGATAGAGGTAATTATATGGTTGCCTGCAAAGGTTCACTTAAATGATATTGGGAGATCACTTACTATGTATGTCAAAGAAGTCATAAAGCTGTGCCAGCAATGGTTTTACCTGAAATCTCTGTTCACTGAAAACTCCCTTATTTTGGGGGTAGCATAAGAGAAGACAGGTTGATTGTTTTCAAGTGGCATCTGTGTTTGTGTATCTGTTGGGAGCAGCAATCCATTTAACCCATGTTACAGTGAAAAAAAGTTTGTTAGTATCTTGAAGGGAAGTCCATCTGAACCATAGCACTGTGTGTGTACATGAGACTTGCTATCCAGCATACATTCAACAGAGTCTAAATTTTGCCATTATAATGAAAGAAATACCAAGGTTTTTACTGATACAGTGCTAAACTTTGAGTAGTTAAAACACAGTCCAAATTTTTTAATGAACTCCTCAGCTACAGAACGATTTGTTTTCCTTTCCTAATAACAGTGTTGTAGTCTGAGGACTAGGAAAGAGGGTGTTGAGGAGAAAAAAGTCCAAAAAAAGAATGGTATTGAAGATATGAGGTGCTGGCGCATGTCCAAGAAGGGCAGCAAGGCTGGTGAAGGGTCTAGAGCACGAGTCTTGTGAGGAGCAGCTGAGGGAACTGGGGTTGTTTAGCTTGAAGAAAGGGAGGCTGAGGGGAGACCTTTTTTCTCCCTAAAACTACCTGAAAGGAGGTTGTAGTGAGGTGGGTGTCAATCTCTTTTCCCAAGTAACAAGTGATAGGACAACAGGAAATGGCCTCAAGTTGTGCCAGGAGAGGTTTAGACTGGACTTTAGGAAAAACTTCTTCACCAAAAAGATTTATCAAGCATTGGAACAGGCTGACCAGGAACAGCCCTCCAGGCTGCTGAGTCACCAGACCTGGAGGTATTTAAAAGATGTGTAGATGTGGCACACAGGGACATGTTTAGTGGTGGACGTGGCAGTGCTAGGTTAATGGTGGGACTTCATGATCTTAAAGGTCTTTTCCAACCTAAATGATTCTGTGATTCTATATGAGGAAAAAAGGAACTTGTCATGAGTATTTTGGTATGAGTGAACTTTGAAATGTAAGGTAAAACAGGAATCAGGAAAGGACTCTGTGAGAAATTGGAGGACATGGGGGTTTTAAGGACAAGGTCTGTTTATACCAGGAGACGGCAGTAAGTCCAGGAGAGAAATCTGACATGGCCCTCAAGTAGTAGAGGTTTCTTTTTTATTGCTGAGATTTTAACATGGATGTAGTGAAGTCAGTCAGGGTAACAGCCCTGAAGGATGGAGTCCTCTGCCCACCAAGCACATACGTAAGGTAATACGAGTAACAAAATTGTCTCTTGCCCGTTTAGTATACTTCACTTTTGTTTCAAAGAGTTTATGTTTGGATATGAGATTGCCATTTACTCTCTATAGTTGTTTCTTCCTTGATTTTTCTACTGAGACAATTAACAAAGCTATTGCTAATTTTATAGTATGGTTGTCTAGAAAATGTATTGGCTTCCTATATGATATGTTTTAGTTCTGCCTGTGTTCTGAATCTGTGCAGTACCCCTAATATACCTTCATAAACATTGACAGCAGCGTACTGTGCCTCTCCTTGTTGAGGGCTTGAAGATGCATTCTTGTTAATATAGTGTATATTGTACAGTGATGGGAATTGCTGTCACTGTTTAAATCAGTAGTATTAAATGTTGATATTTTATGTTAATATACTCTGGTTGTGTATTTTACAATCTAAAGTCACTGAGTATGGTCATTATTTGGAACTGCATGAAGGGAGCTGCAGGAGGAAGTGTTATGGCTGGTCCAACTGGCTTTGCCTCCTCTTCCTTTTCATTCAGTGACTGGTGGAAAGTTTTGGGAAAACACTATGGAAGACTGCTTTACTGATAAGGCACTGATTGGGGTGTGATGTAGAAAAATAAAAGACCGTGGCCACTCCTGTCTTGTGAAAGAAAACAGTTGTTGGGATACAGCCTGCCTGTGGCTGCATTTCAGATGATGATTGAACAAATGACTACTAATAATCAGTAGAGATGTTGCTCAAACAACTATTTATCCACATCTTCTGGTTTTTGTTGCCTGATTTCTCACCTGTCTTCTGTGATGTTTTAAGGGAACAAATAAGTAGCTATGTTCAGGCGAATGCTGTGAAGAGTGTGAAAGACAATGTTTGTATTGAAGCAGAGCCAATGAAATGTGTCCTGACAAAATTCAAAATTATTCTTCTCTGTATTCCTCAGTGCCATCTACTGGCACAGTTACCCGTTAGAGACTTGTAGGCCATGAACCTAATTGCTGCTCCTAATAGGCAGCAATTTACAACTATGTTTCTTTTTTTATTTTAGGAGCAAGGCAAGATTGGTGTAGTCTTCAATATTGGCACAGTGGACATCTCTATTAAAGAGGAAAGCACACCTGTAAATGATGGTAAATACCACGTGGTACGCTTTACCAGGAATGGTGGCAATGCCACACTTCAGGTTGACAGCTGGCCAGTGAATGAACACTACCCTACAGGTACATGCTTTTTTCTCTTTGTTTTTCTCTTTCTGTGTATCTATACCTACAAACTAATGTTTAGTAACAACCAGTTGCTATATAAATCTTCGTTGCTTCATCTCAACAATAAATCTAGTCTGGTGGTGCATATTCTGTATGTTGGAAACCAAAGTAATGGTCCTTTACACTGGAAGAATAAGCATGCCAACTGTGTGGTATGAGGCACATAGATCCTGCTATTTCAGAGGTCTCTAAGTGAATCCTGGTTCTGCAGAGAGTTACAAACTGCTTCAGCAACAAACTTGGTTTTGCTACTTGTGATATTCTCTAACTATTTAAGGGAGAAAAATTTTGAACAGATCTTACAAAAAGGAGAGTTGACTCTAGCCACATCCAAGATACTGTCTATATAGATACAGAGTTGAAGTATAAGGAATGTGGAAGATTAAGTTGTGAGTATTCGGACAGACCTTATGCTTGCTTCGTAATTTTTCATCATTTCACCCTGTCTTTTAAGTTTGCACATATAAAGGTTGACACACAATCTAGCCAAAACTGACAACTTTTAGTTGACTTTAGATCAAAATGCAGTGGAACAATTCAGTATCTCTTTGGAAATCATCACCCTAAATCCACCAGGAATAGCAAACAACTAGCTCTTAAGTCACTGTCCCATGTTTTATCCCACGACTGGCAAATCACAACCTTGTGATACTATGTGTCACCATGCTAACAGGCCAAACTCACTCCAAGTGAAAAACAGGTTACTGTATGTGATGCTGAGAGTGAATAAGACAGCTGAGGCTTGGTGATGTGGATGGTTACAAAAGGCAGGAGGAGCACAGGGAAAGAATTCCAAGGTTAATAACCACATTCTTCTTATTCACATGTTGTTTTCTAAGATCAAGCCGTGATCTTCTTGTTGATTTCCAGTATTAAGTCTAAGCAACTTCCAGTTCTTCCTTCCTAGGTTGTACATAACTGACCAGGGACAGAAGGAGGAATTCTGTGATAAAGAACGCAATTTGCTGAGAGTTGCCCACAAGCCACTTAACCTCAAATTATGAGAAATAGCCTATTTTTTTAATGCAATGTTACACTAATAAATTACTCCAAGGGGATAGTTTAATCTCTTCCACTCAGAAAGTGCACAAGAAAGTTTTTTTAATATGAGTGATCTGTCCTGTGGTGCTCTCTACCGCATATTCAGCATGACACTTTGTCAGTATTTTGGTGATGTATATGCAAAAGACTACATGTTAATAATTATCCTTATTTCTGTGAAATAATTGTTTTTGAAGAATGCCATGACAGACATGCTGAGTTAGATTCTAGCTCTGCTATCCATTGGTTAGAGAGGGAAGTGTGGCTAGGAGAGACCCAAACTGAGAGTCTTTCTTCTGCTTGTTTCATCAATTATTTTGTGGTAAAATATTTCTGATCCAGTTGCCAGCCAATTACAGTCAGTAAAAACCCCATGAATAAATCTTCTTATATTATTTGCTGCAATAAGTCTCTGGTGTAAAGAATCAAAATATTCAGCTCATTGCTCTAGAGACTTTTTTTAAAAGTGAAAATAAATCACACTCAGATACTACCTCAGAACACTCTGCTTCTGTCTTGGCTAAAGATATTCTTGTGTTTTTATTAGAAGATGCATAGTTTTATAGAATCAGCCTTAATCTTATGTTCTGGGCTAGTATTGAGTATATGCAGTTGTACCCCAAGGGAAACAGACACCTTTATATTCCAGATATCTTTCCTTTCCATGCATGTATTTCAATTTCTGGCTGTTTGTAGATGGTGGAGTTTTCAGCCTGTCCTTGTGAAATGGAAGTGGCATCGTATTTTGTGTGTGTGTGTGGTTCCCTTATTTTTTCTAGTTTCTTTCAAACTGATTTTTTAGCAAAATTTAAAAAGGGTAAAAGTTAAAAAACTTTGGAAAAAAAAAATCCTACATGGCTAGGGAAAATAACCAAGGGAGGAGGGCAGTGTTCCAGGCCTCCTAGAGGAAAGGACTGGGGCTTGTTCTCAATTCATTTTAAATACCAGAATATCCATATAATAAACAGGCATTATGAATGCCTCAGATTCAGCAAAAGCTTCAATGAGAGAAGCCAAGAACTACAGGAAACCGATCCTTATTAGTTCCATTTTATGGGCAATTAATGGTTTAAAAGAAGACCAAACAGGAGCTTTTGAAATGAATCATTTGTTGTCTTTCACAGATGGAACTTGCACTAGTGTTTCTCCTACTGTTTTTTTTTCAGCAGGGTTTCAACTCTGTAAAATCTTTGTGATTGAGTTGACCCAGGCTAATCCAGTGTGTTTCGGCTGGAGACTGCTGAAACTGCAATTTGTATCAACCTTGTGAAATAATAGCTAACGCATCCTGTATTTTATGCATAGGATAACTTCTGTTCTGGCAACGCGGTTATTTGTAGTGTTTAAAAAATACCATATTTGTAGCACATGCATGTTTGGGCACACTGTGTTGTCTGTAATATGAACAATTTCATGTGTACTTGATTTTCTGCACAGTACTACAGCCTAATGTTTGCAAATTTTATAAACTAGCTAAACTATCTTCCCTGTGATCACACATGGTACGATCTTCAGGCATCAGGGCTGTGTTCTGAATGGCATTTCAGTGCTCCTGTCTGAGTTTTATTACCTGTAGAAGGATTATACATTAGACTCATAATTACTTGCTCAATGGAAAGTATAAATAAAAGTGGGATATTCATTAAATGAGCTAAGAGAGAAAATATTGGTTTTCCTTAAAACACAGTCTTCTGTTAAACTGAAATTAAATGAAACTAGCCCAATGGGACTGAAAGACTCCAAAGCTGTATTTTTGCAACTTCATATAAAAGACAAGGAAGTGGAAGGAAAATGGAAAAACAACAAATTTACAATTCAGACACTGACATTTTTGTTTTTATAGCATCCAGTTACATCTCAGTCATCTGCAACATGAGCTTTTTACATCCTTGAGAGGAAAAGGGTTAGAGAGAAATGGTAAAGGAGGGAAATAACTTGGAGCTAAAGTTGGCTAAGCTTTGGGACTGAACTAATCCCAACCATTAGGGATGATCTCTCACCATTTGTACCATTCCAACCCTGTCAGAGTTTCTCTTACTGGGCAGTCAGACTCTGAACAGTGGTCTGGTACAGGTATCTGAGACAAAGCTTCTGACAACTGGGTGGTGGCAAATAGCAGCATTAGCACTGGGGCTGCTATCTGCAGTTCAGCTGTCGTGGTTTAGTTCAGCTGAAACCATTGAGCCATTTGTATTTTATTGGCATTAGTTTTGCCCTTTCTCCGCTCTCTCAAGTACACAGTAAGGAAATGGGCTTTTTCCACTGACTGTACTGATAGCCAGTTCCTTAATGCTTAATTCATGAAGTTGTTCATCACAATGTATTTCTCAGTCTGGGTATATACCTTTTGCTGACATATGTATGAATTTCTGTGCCCTAAAGTACAATTTTGGTGGGTTCACCCTGGGTGGATGCCAAGTGTGCACCAAAGTTGCAGCAGAATCCTCCCTTTTGTTGTCTCACATGCCTTCACCTTTTGTTGTACATCCCAGATAACAGGTTGTACTTGGTTACTGTTATTTTCCTGCTTTTATATTCTTGCTGAGAGCCTTCTCTGTATCTAAATAATTTTTTTTTGGTGATGTAGGAGTCATTTTGGACCAAGAGTAGGTAAGATAGGAAAGCTAGTTCAGGAAGAGGATGCGTCTGACATGTTTTTTTGTTTCAGATCACAATGAAATCCATCAAATTTGAGGCACTTTACAGTAGGATAGAAGGATTTAAATTAGGAATCCTGAGGTTTTGGATGGAGTCAGCAATTCTTAGGAGGGTTAAAAACAAATCTTCTTTCTTGACATAGAACTGGGATACATCAGTCCCTAAGTTTTCATTAATTTTTAGGAGATTTTTTTTTTTCTAGCTTGGGAAAATGACTGGGGTGGAAAATAGTTTCTCTAAAGTAATGTTTATATCCTAACAGAAATTATAATATTATAAGAAAATCTTCAAGGTAAGGAAAACACAGTTGCTCCTTTCTGGGACAAAGGCACGGCTGGCATGCAAAAAACTTCTTTCCCTGGTAACACATCCTGTTATTTTGGCATGTGCTAAAAACACAGCAATACAGAATGGAGGACAAGAGCGGTGGGTGGAATGGAACAAAGGTTCAGTGGACATGCCCTGTTACACTCCCTTACAGGAGATGGGGACACAATGGTACTATGAGCTGGTAAGCCGCATAGCAGCTGTCCAGCAAGAAAGATGGCAGTTACTGTGACAAGCACTGTGGTGAAATCGTTGTCCTGAGGTAAATTTTGTTCATTATAATGTCATTATCATTCCAAAACACACCTCCGTCTCAGTTACCCGCCTCTGAGGCCAGACCAGTCCTCATTGACCATGCAGTCTTCATTTTATTGACTGTACCTTTAAGAGCAAAGCGAGAGGATTTTACACCAATCAGTAACAGTTATGTATGACTAAAGATACTCAAGGTCCACCTAAATACAAATGAATAGTATAAAAATAGATTCACAAGGGTAGAAAGTTAAGGAAGACTCCATTGTAACTTTTGGGATCAGTCGACGGGCTGAACATGTCTTCTCCTCTGTAGGGACGCCTGTTGGGTAAGAACCTCTTTTCATGCGCATTAAATAATCAATTTATGCTAGCATTTACTAATGACTAAAGATTGATTATATATTGCTCTTGCAGTCAGTCTGCTATCAACGGCAATCTCTGAACCTTAACTGTCACAATCTGTATTTTATACTATAGAATTTGCTTTGCATAAGTTTCTGGAAACTTGAATAATTGTAACAAGGGATTTGACTCAGTGACACTGTCAGTGTGGTCCCTGAATAGGTTAGTCGAATCATCCTCCAATACAGTGGGCTTTTTGGTAGGGTCCCCATAGAGGACACTGGCAGGCTGTACAGGCGGAAGGGCCTTGACTTTATTGACAGGCTGATCAAATATAAAGAGTTTGAGGAAACCCCCCTTCTTAACGTGACAGCTGGCAAAGAAATACTTTGTGTGTTGCCAGATTAGTAGTGTACATTGAAACAAGCCTGACATTCCTGTTCCTTCGTCCATGCACTGACTACATTTTCTGCAGTAGAAAAAGAAACAAAACTAGGTGAAGAGAAGCTGTAAAGAAAGAGTACCAGTGACACCAAAATCAAGTCTAATTGGAGTAATGTTTTAAAGGAGAAGATTAAGGGAAGGGAGACAAGAGGCAGGAGTGGGTTGTCATTTGAAGAAATACATGATGTGGCAAGAAACTGTAGCCTGGATTTTATTCATGTGTTTTAAAAATAAGAAATAGGACAGCGTTAAATGTCTGGATCCTTTTTCAGGATTTATTAGTTCATCCAACCAATACAGATTTTATATTTTTCCCCTTTATCATTCTCTTGAGTGATCTCTCAGTCTTCTTTTAGGAGGCTCTGCCCTTTCAAATAACATTAATTTGCAGTTCTATTGGTACTTGAATAAAAGGAAAACTGTTTCATCCTCTGTGCCCCTACCTCATTTTCTCTCTCAAACACATGTTTCAGAGGAAGTTGGATTTTAGGAAAAGCTGGACATTTAGCTCTTGACAGCAGAACTCCAGGGACTTTGTGACCGCTCTGGCAAGTACTGTGGCCTGATGAATGCATACCTAGAAAGCAAAAATTGGTTCTGAGACCCTGATATCTGTGCCGGCATTTTCCTCCAGAATAGTTCTAGTCCAAGGACTAAATGGCCCTGAACATTTGGGGCATATCTTCTGGTTTCATTTAATTTGAAAGGAATCCAGTTTGTATCCCCTGAGAGCATTTCAGGATGTGAAATGACTTGTAGCAAGGGGAGAGACCTGGGAGGTACACCTCAGAATCCTCCTGAATCAAACCAAAATGCTGATGTAGATGGATCTTATTGTAGTATACAGCTGGAGCTAGACAGAGGAGCTCATTCTTTCATTATTCCTTCCCATACTCATGCTGCTTAAATAGTCAAATTTCTGTTTTCTACCCTCTCTCATCTCCTGCTCCAGGGGATCACTTTACTATGCGACTTCCCCAGGAAAAGAGGCCCCAAGGGAGTGGAAATGATCAGTCAGGAGACAGGAAAGATAAGAAGATATTCTTTATCAGTAAGGCTGGTTTATGCCAGTATAAAGTTTTCACTGAACTACATCTTCAGTCTATGTGCGATGAAGTCATTCTTTCCCACCTGCCATGGCCTGAAATAAAAAGCTTTCCGGAAGTTAAAGTGATAGTGGTCTAGATTGTCCTACCTATCTAAACTGTGAAAGGCATGAAGTATCTCTTGCTACAATACATTTTTATTTACTTGTTGGGAAGATCTGAAATTGTTTGGTTAGTACCAGGCATGTTATGTGAGACAGGGAGGAAAGCTGTCTGAGTTCCTACTTGCTTCTTTCAAGAAGTTCTCTAGCAAACTAAAGTAGTACTGGTGGAGCTAGCAGATGGCAGGACCCCTCTCAATTACCTACTAAAGGTCTTGGCAGTCTGGGGAGGTCCCTGCTGACTGAAAGCTGTCCAATGTAATTCTAATTTACAAAAAGGGTATGAGGGAAGACCCAGGGAACTACTCAGTTCGTGGAAAAACATGGAGATTATACTGGCTACTATTGAAAGGCATTTAAAGGATAATGCAATCATCAAGCACAGTCAACATGGGTTCACAAAGGGAAAGTCCTGTTTAACTAATTTGATATCCTCCTGTAATAAGGTCAACCATCTAGCGGATGAAGGGAAGGAGGTGGATGTAGTTTTTCTGGATTTTAGTAAGGCTTTTTATACTGTCCCTCGCAGTAACCTTCTGGACAAGCTGTTCAACTGTGCAATGAGCTGGATCACGGTACCCTGTGTGAAGAACTGGCTGAAGGGCGGAGCTGAAGTGAATGTTGTAGTTTTAGTGAATGGGGCTACATCTGGCTGGTGACAAGAGATCAATTCTAGGGCCAGTTCTGTTCAATATATTTATCAATTATTTGGATGCAGGAGTTTAATGTACCATTAGCAAGTTTGCTGATGATACCAAACTGGGAGGTGCTGTTGGCTCTCTTGAGGGACAAGATGCCTTGCAGAAAGATCTAGACAGCTTGGAGCACTGGGCAATCACTAATGATTTGAAATTTAACAAGGCCAAACGTCGTATTCTGCACATAGGATGGAGTAATGCCAGGCACAAGTATAAATTGGGAGAGGAGGGGCTGGAGAACAGCCTTGCAGAAAAGGATCTAGGGGTGGTGGCTGACAGCAGGCTCAATAGGAGTCAGCAGTGTGCCCTGGCAGCCAAAAGGGCAAACTGCATCCTGGGGTGCATCAAACACAGCATCACCAGACAGTCAGAAGAGGTGATTATCCCGCTGTATTCAGCGTTGGTGTGGCCTCACCTTCAGTAGTACTGTGTGCAGTTCTTGGCCCCACAATTTAAGAAGGATGTTAAGCTATTTGAACGTGTCCAGAGAAGGGCAACAAAGCTGGTGAAAGGGCTGGAAGAAATGTGCTGTGGGGAGTGGCTAAGGATTTGGGGTTTGTGTAGTTTGGAGAAAAGGAGGCTGAGGGGTGACCACATTGGTCTCTATAGCTTCCTGAGGAGGGGAAGTGGAGAGGGAAATGCTGATCTCTTCTCCCTGGGATCCAGTGACAGGATGCATGGGAATGGTTCAAAGCTGCACCAGGGGAGGTTTAGACTGGACATTAGGAAGCATTTCTGTACAAAGAGGGTGGCCAAACACTGGAGCAAGCTTCCTAGAGCGGTGGTCAACAGGCCTCTTCCCTGTCAGTGTTTAAGAGGCATTTGGACAATACCCTTATGCTTTAACTTCTGGTCATTCCGGAAGTGGTCAGGCAGTTGGACTAGATGATCACTGTAGGTCCCTTCCTACTGAAAAATATTCCCTCTCTTCCCCTCCCCTCTCCTCTCCTCTGACTCACTGCCAGAGTAATCAAGGATGTATGGCAAAGGTTATAATATTACATTTAAGTGAAAGGCGATGAGACACATGCTATAGAAAGAATCTCATGACTATCAGTTTTTCCAATTTTTTTTTTTTTCCCTTATGACCTCTCATCTTTGAGAAAATTTCCAAGAACTTAGTTTAGGGACAGCTGAAATTATATCCAACATCTATATATTATAGGTTTAATAGATACTGTATTTCTCATCTGTTTTAACTATAAAGAAGGAATTATAGTGGTGGAAAAAAGTGAAATATTTATCTTCCCCTTTTGAGAAATTTGAATAATATGTGTGGTTCAATCTTATCCTTCTTTTACTAGAAGTCTTCTGTGACTAAAACGATACAAATTGAAATGTGAGGGTTTTTGTATTGCTCTTGAAGACCACTGGATACTTCAACAAAGTGCTGAGTATTTTTCACTGTGGTGATGCTAACATTGCCCTGCTTGCATGCTCTTTTGATTGTCTCAAATTTAATATTGGTTGCAGCCTAATAAGATTAAAATTACTTAGATCCTAATTTTTTTCTATTGTGGACATTTTAGAAGTGCAGTAGTAAGTACAGGCATGCCAAACCGAACTTGAGCTAAGTCAGCATTAGGAATTTTACAGGGCTTTTGGGTGGGAGAAATGGACCATAGAACTGTTTCAGGGAGAGCGAATGGATACTGCAAATGTGGAATGGAAAGAGTATTTAATAACCAAGGAAACTAAAGTTGGTAGAAATATTAAGTGTTGTATGTGATGTGTGCTATTGAAAGTTTCTGTGAAAAACTAAAAACAGATTTAATTTTCAGATATGTGGGTGTTCACAGCTCTATATGTCTTTAAATGCAGTGTCTGTACTCAGTATCTCTGAAAAGGTTTTTACTCATCTCTACAAATCAAATTCCCAATTTTTACACTATTGTGACTACTGAACTAGAGCTTATAGTCTGCTTTGAAACAGGTAATTTCTTGTCTTACTCAAGCCATTTATCACCTTTCCCTTGATATTTTCAGTCTCCTTCCACAAGTGGCATGATCTTTTTGTTCAATTAAGTCCATTTCCCACCTCATCACTCTACTGCAGGGACTTTGAGGAGGGTGTTGTTTTTCTTTTCTTCTTTTCTTTTCTTTTCTTTTCTTTTCTTTTCTTTTCTTCAATGCTTTTTTGCTTTATTTGGTTTTTATCAGCAACATTTTCTTTCTCTCCCTCTGTGATTTCCCAGCTGTGAGATAAATAGCCTTGTATCTTACAAGCTAAATACAATTACTGCTATCAAAACTGGAGTCTTTCTTTCCCTGTAAATGTCTCTTGGAAGCTGATAAGCTGTTCAAGGCAAACTGCAGGCTTCTGCCTAATCCTGAGATTAAACATAACCATCCAGAAGACAGCAAGAGATAATTGGGGGAAGGGGGGGGGGAGGGGGATCAGCAGAGGCAGGCGGGAGAGGAAGAAAGGAGGAGAAAGTGAGATCCTCTTCTGAGATATTAAGAGGACATACACAAGGCTCAAGGTTACTTGTAAAGGAATTACACAAAACACACAAGAGCTTGTTATGATGAGGAATTTCCTCAGATAATGCAGTGATTGTTGTAGTTGTTAAAGACAAAATTTAGCAGAGATTTGTTTGATGTAAAGCATAGAGGATAGCTGTAGAAAAGAGCTCCCAGCCATAACTGCTGATTTTTTATATATTAGTCCCCGTCTTGACCTTAAGGCATCAGGAAGTCTCACAAGGTTGCATCGAAATTCTTTGTGCATGCTGGCTTGGGTTCATCTCACTGGCTTTATGCTGAATGTGGGCAGACGGTAGCTTTCCCAAAGAGAAAAGTGGAGGACTCAGACAGCTTTTCTGTGCTCTGTGTCTTGCTACCTGCTGACCATCTGAATGAGGGTAACTTAACTCTCCTGTTTGTGAAACAGACTTAACACTAATCTAGGAAATAAGAGTGCCTTAATTACAGAGGAATAGTATGTTATACTTGTAGTAGTCTTCAATTATAACCAAGGCAGGATTACTGAAGACAGATGGTCTTTATGAGTTGGTCCAGTACAGTTGAAAGAAACACCCATGTCTGGATATATAAGTTCTTCTTGATTTTTTTATCAGTGACATTTTATTTTTCTCCCTCTAATTTTTTTAAGGTCTTCTGTTTCTGAAAGCTTGTCTGTATTTTTTAACTGTTATCAATTGGTCTAATGTGATATTACCTCTCCCAACTTTGCTTTATTTAATTTATAATGCATTAGACAAGAAGGAGAAGACAAATTTGGATAATCTAATAGTAGCATCACTTGAGGATTTAAGAGAAGACTACATATCCTTTCTTTAGCTGACATGTGCTCTAATTTTGTAAATAATATACAGTGTTGTGATTATTAGTTCTCATGAGCTCAGTAATGCAGAGGCTAATGCTAATACTGACTGGGATATTAAGAAGGAAATCTTAAAAGTAGAACTGGAATGCCTGAGTCATTGCAACAAGTTCTTCCTTTCTAAGTTTGTACTTATCCCTGCACAGTACCCTTGCACAGCTCATGTTGTACTACTTCAGTGATTTCCAAATATTTGGTAGCTGAGCCTTATTAGAGGAAATAACTAGTTCTCGGTGCTCTGCAGAGCCTGACTCCTCCTCCCCCAGACTGTCTCTCTTCCAGAGTCGTTTTGACATCTCCTCATTCCTTTTTCTTTCCAATCTTAGCCCCCCCCAAATCTGGATTCTGCCTTCTTGTGTCACTTCAGCAATTCCTTCCCTCCTTCATATTCAAGGCTGTTACAATCTCCTCCTCGCTGACGCTAAAACCAAAATAGTAGTAAGAAGCTTGGCTGAATCCAGTTGTCTCCATGAAGAGGCACGTGGATCTAGTACTTGACTATTTGGAGTCATAAGTCCCATTGCTTGATGGGCAAGCTGAAGGGATTTCTTTGTGGTACTGCCAAATCCCACTGTGGTCTTAGTATTTTCCTATCCAAATGCCCTTGTGAGTGGGTAATGAGTTAGGAGCAAGAGCACTGAATGTTGATTAGCCCTGTGGGCTGATTGTGGTCCCCAGGGTTCTTGTCATACTCTTGTTTGTGGGTTTTTATTTTTCATGTTGTACTCATTTTGTGGGACTTAAATGAGCTCTCGGATGCTTTCTATCAGCATGAATTGGAGATGGTATGTAAACTCCCTTTGACAGATTTACTGCATTTCATAATGAGGCTAAAATATATAAAAAAGACAGGGTTAATAAAACTGCATTGGAGAAGAACATTTTGAAGGCAATTCTGTGACATATGTTGAAAGATCTGCCAAGAGGGATGATTAAAGTATGACAAGTTGGTGAAATCAAGAGTTGATTGTAGCTTGTCACTGCAGGGCCATAACATCTATAATATATTTATAAGGTTGGAAAACATAAATATGGCTACATGATATGAACACTCAGTTTTGATCCCCTGTATCCACCGAGTCATAAACCTACACACACTAAATCACCAACAGACAAATGTACTTTGGAATTTGTGCAGAACCACCCATGTTAATGCATGTGCATACTGGGTGGTGGGATAGGATTTGACGTGATTAAAAAGTTATGTAAATGTTGCCACTAAGCTCACAGTTTAACTTTTATGTACTTCGTGTTTTGCTTTCCCACAGGATGTATGATGCTGTGGTTTGTTTCTATTTTGTCCCTATCACCAAACAGTTGCATGGAAGTGCTGTAAGGCCTTGTCTGTCTTCCAAATTCTGTCTTTGAGGAAAGAGGAGAAGAAAGACAGAGAGAAAAAGAAACATGTTACTATAGTGCAGCTTCCAGTACTCACCCCTCCTGTCAAAGTTTCATTCCGCAAAACTGATCCAGGCTCTTCAGACACACTGCATTCGATCAGCCTGCATGAGTTGCAGTCTTACCTTCACCAAATACTTCAAGCCTATGTGAGTGGTAGTCTATCAAACACCAACATTTCTGTCAGCTTGGTATTAAGAAAGAGGGAAATGCATGGTTTTTTATGAGGACATACAAGGTAACCAGGCAGAACAAACAGTAATTATTTAACAGCAATAGGATTGTAAGAAGGAGTTTACCTAAGGAAGAATACTCACAGTATAATATCTTAATGGAAGTAGCCGTGACTGTCTGATTCTCACCTAGGATTCCACAGATAGTCCTTGAACTGTGGGAAAGAATGGAGAAGGAATGAGAAGCATTTTTATGTAACAGTCTCTGTTACTGCTACATAACAGTCACATAAAAGGTTGCTCTAGCATGCAAATAAATGCCACAGAGGCAATACTAGTTCTAATTTAGCCAAAATACTTTATCTTGTTCATAGCTTGGATAAAGAAAATACTGTCAGAGAGGACTGACAATTTGAGGAAAACTTCTTGTCGGTGCTGTCCAAAAGAACAGAGATATGTAGTATATTACTGCGTGCTGTTAGTTGAATTAGTGTAGCATCATTCTTACATCTTCCTGAATCAGACTAGATGTCCAGTATGTCAAACCTACAAGACAATACCAAATACATGAGAAGAAAATTTGTTTTAATGGTCAAAATTACACTTATGTCCAATGGTCTTGGATTTGAGATGGTTTCTATTTTGTTCTCCCAGAGCCTGTTTGTCCATCTAATCAACTTCTTGAGCTGGAGGTCAGCTCAGATATATACATATCAGAAATAACCCACCATGGCAACAACAAAAATATGCCCTGAAAGATGTCCTTCTAAAAAAAAAAAAAAGTTCTATTATTATGCTTAGTTTGTGACCTGAAATATGAGGTCACATAAGCTGTATGTGTTTGTATCATGTCTACAGACATTACATTTTTATTACTCTGTTGGAAAGTAAATGCTTTCTTTTTTCTTTCATTAATTTATCCAGGGAGATATGATCATGTGGAAATACTCCTATTCCCTCTCCAGCTGGAATTTGATAGAAGTTACTGTGCTGTGTTGTGATCACATCACTCAGACAAATTTAAAACAAAACAAAACCTGGGCAGTTTAGCGGCATCTATAATTTTTATCCATTTCTCTGATTCTTTTTCCATTGATGATCTTGATTCTCGAATCTCGGTTCGTTCCTCTTAGTTTAGTCCTACAGACTAGGATTATTTGTAAGATAAACTCTTGCAGCACAGAGTGAATGCTTATGAAAAGTCGTGTTAACCTTTGACAATGGTAATACAGCATGTAGTGTAGCTCATGAAGAGATGAGCTTTGTGATTTCCCAATCCTAGGCTTGCTCTATGTCAGAATGATGACTTAAAGTATGCTAAGATACAGTATCCGTAGGGCACTGATGCATCTTTCTACCTAGTTGTTCTCACCCTTCTTGCATCTAAGAACCCTGGGCTGAGGGATTTCCCTAAATATTGGGATTACATTCTTATACTCACTAGAAGCCTTTGAGTCTCTGTCCCTGAGATACTATGGTGCCAAACAGCTGTACTGCATTGACAGAGGGATCCATGCCCTGGGCTTTTTGGTTGTATCTCTTTGACATTCAGCAGGCTTGTGGTGGGTTGACCCTGGCTGGATGCCAGGTGAACACCAAAGCTAGTCTATCATTCCCCCTACTCAGCTGGACAGGGGAGAGAAAATGCAATGAAAGGTTTGTGGATTGAGATAAGGGCAGGGAGAGATCAATCACGAATTACTGTCATGGGCAAAACACGCTCGACTTGAGGAAAATTAATTTAATTTGGTATCAATCAAATCAGAGTAGGATCATGAGAAATAAAACCAAATCTTAAAATATCTTATCCCCACCCCGCCTTCATCCCAGGCTTAACTTGTGATTTTCTCTACCTCTTCCCCACAGCAGCGCAGGGAATGGGAGTGGGGGTTGCAGTCAGTTCATCACATGTTGCCTCTGCTGCTCCTTCCTCCTCAGGGGGAGGACATCTCACACTCTTCCCCTGATCCAGTGTGGGGTCCCTCCCATGGGAGACAGTCCTGCATGAACATTTCAAACCTGCGTCCTTCCCACGGGCTGCAGTTCTTC
>NW_010097795.1:0-36288 GCF_000699245.1 Pterocles gutturalis | reverse complement strand
TTCCAACCCGGGTCATTCTATGATTCTAAACACACAGGGGCCTTCCTTAATTTATATCACCTCAAACCATATTTCAGTAATTTATTTTGTTGCCTTCTTCTCCAGTCATTTGGTAAATGAATAGACCCCGTTGATATAGCAGGCCAAATTAAGTGCATTTCTCTTGAAGGAAAGAGGTTGGTTATCCTGGGTTTGTGATACAAACCTGAACAAGCATTTGTCCTTACACGACTCAGAATAGTTAACTCAGCATTCGACTACAAAGGGGACACGTTAAATGGTATTAGCTAATATGACAAAGCAGCTTCAAGGCCCACCTCGTCAAAAGTGTTTTCCACTCCTTGCGAGTGTACGAGATGAACACGGCCTCGTACTGGGGCATGTTGGCAGCGTGAGGCATCTGGGGCTGGAAGAAATTTTCTCTTGTTAGCACGCAGTTCGGCTGCTGTAAAATGAAGACGGAGGAGATGGATGCGGGGGGGGGGGGGTTTTTTTAAGAGCACCAGCACAGAGGGAGGGATGCCAGGCAATAACAGGAAGAACAATTCCAGGGCTTAATTGAAGTGGCGAGTCCCAGGAAGATGACGAGACGACATCATGGAGGGCTTGTTGCTCTTAATTTGCAAAAGCTTCAGTTCCGTGAGTTAGAAGGGTACCCGCCTGGGGAGGGAGGCAAGGAAATGACACTTGACACACAGTGTCATCAGCATGCCAGTCATGAGACAGGCAGTCAGCAGCAGGGTGCTTTCAAGAAACTTGCCTCTCTTTGCAACCTTAGCCGCCTCATCTACGCACCATTGCAGAGATTGGAGGTACGTGACAACTGTGCTGATGAGGTGATGGTTATGCTGATTGGGAGGTTCAGTGGTGAAATACTTTCTGTCAGTGTGCAGGTGGTTGTTGATGCTCCTGGCTGTTGTTTGGGAAGGGGTGCTTTGCTCCCCTTTTAGTTGAAAGAGGTGGCCGTATACAAAAGAAATTAAACATCAAAAATACATGTCAGGAGAATCCTAGATAAGCTAAGAAAAGACAGGAAATTCAGGGCTGCTTTAAGCTAATGCTATGCTTTTTACCAGCCTGGGAAGAAGAGGGAAAAGGGTAGTCCCAAGGTCACTTCAAATCACAGCCTTTGGGAAGCATTACTACTGTTAGCAGAGTTGAGCCACCAGAGGAGAGTTGCAGAGGTACAGGCCTATAAAAATATATTATTAAAGAAAATCTGAATGAAATAGCAACCAGAATGGAAAATAGCAAATAATACTTACAGTATGAGAAATTAATTTCAGTTTTATGGAATATAGCTTGGGTATAAAGCATTAAATTAAAATTCATAAGAGCAGATTATAGTCTCCTCCCCTATCTGTACCACTGCAGACGGTGTGACTGCAAGAGAGCTAAACTGAGCAATTTAGGGACGAGATTGATAATTCATGTGGCAGTTACTGGTGGCTTCCTCCATCCTTCACTTCAAAAGTAGCCAACAAGTAGCTCCACTGTCCCCAGAAACAGCCATCCAGACAACTCAGCCTGATACCAAGAATCAAATTGCTGCAGGTGCTGAATGACACCGAGAGGAGCTGTGCTGATGCATGATAGTAGAGCAGATGGAGACACGTTCTTGCCTCAACCTGAACTTCATCTGTCACCACCAGCTTCTGATCTCCTACAATTTTAATGAATTGTTTTCAACAGCTTTAATGTATTCTAATGTCTCTTTAAGATTACTCCAGCTGAACTGTACACATATCTACATAAAACAGAAGTATCAGCAGAACACACAATTTTAATTTTAATAGAGTTTTACTAATCCTGCTCTTTTGCTACTAGAGATTTTTGGTACTATGTCCTGTGTGAGAGATACGGGTTGCTCTCAGAATTTCCTGGAGAGCATAATTAAAATTGTCAGGGTGGGAGGGGAATGGATGATGTTACCCTGTATGTGGAGGGTAGTGATGAATGTAGATATGGCTTGTTGCTGTGTTTCCTGTGGCTCCAAGTTCAAGAAACAATTACTGTTCCTAAGGTGCAATGATGACAAGGGTAGCATTTTCAGCAGCCTCTGATGGGACATAATTTTTTAGTCAGATGGCAGATTTGAAAAACTTGCCTGAGGTATTTAATATGTTTGAACAATATTGTAAAACACGTAGTTTTATATCCAGATTTCATGATTACTGGCCTGAGCTCCAAGCTCATGTGATGTTTCTTGTGAAGCTAATATGCAACACAGAGCTGTTTTGCATTATAATACTCTTTGATTTAGCAGTGTGAGCAAAGTGCTGCTGTAGGGAACACATGAGCTGAGGAGTTATCTGAGTTTTCTTTCTCCAAAAAAGACACCAGCGTTCTTCAAAAGATGATGAACATTTTGTAGTGAACATTTCATAAGACGTGAACGGTATTAACGTTGTGATCTGGAGAGGCAGGTTCACAGTTCTGACTGACATAGGTTAGGGCATGGACATTTTCACTGGAGAAAAGCACAGCAAGGAAGTACCGTTTTTGATAAACACTGGGGGTATTCATGTATCCTGTTAAATGCAAAAGAACATAGAAGACACATTTACTTTCATCAGCCAGAGCAAAAGGTGCTGCTCAGAACAAGTACAGCAATTCGCTATTCAAAGTTAGTTGCTGTTGCTGTTCTGAGGTCGAAAGTGAGGGTCACTGAGGAATTCACACAGGGACCTCCCAACTTGATAATTCATGATGGCATCTCATGAGCTCTGAGATAAGTTCTACTGATTTCTTGTCAGTGTGCATTGCCCGAGTACTGTGGCTACAGATGCTAGCAGCGGAGGATGGAGCTTTCATACTGAGTCAGATAACACTGGGTTCACACCTTGAGCTGTGAGCTGGCTCTGTGCCTTTACACTCCCATTTTCCTGCCCAGATTCATTGGGTCTCAGTGGATGTCAGCCCAAGGAAGCTCCAAAGAGTTATTGAATTTCTCACTAGCAGACCACTAAGGGTCTCTAGAAAGCAAGGCAACTCTCTTCTGCCTATGTGTGATGTGCCTGCACAAGGCTTTGTGTCTTTGCATTAGTTCTTGATATGATAAACTCATATTGATCCATGTCAGTCCATGCATTTTGCTTGCTATGTTCAGTGAATGGTCACCAGATTTCTGAGAATGTATTTAATATCATAAATGAAAATAGTTATTACTGTTAATCAGTAGTCATAACCTATGAATGGACTGCCTGGGAGATCTGAGCTTCAAATGGGTGGACAGCACTGTGTCAAGGAAGAGCATGTGCAATTCAGAATGTTAGCATTGGCTCCATCACTGGCTGTGCAGCTGGGGACATTTTATGCTGGACAATGGTCCTTTCTGGGAGAGGGAAAAGAGAGTTACTTCATCATTCAAGGGCCGCATTCAGTAGAACACAATCCACAGTGAGTCACTGCAAAATGTATGGCAGGGCAGGAAATCACAGCTGTTGGGAGTGATTGCCTCCCGTGGAGTTATAAAGTGTTCCCCCTGCTGCCAGAAACAGCCACCCCCAAGATGAGCAAGAGGGAATTTTTACAATCTACTTTGTCTAGGTCTGCATGGCTGAATCAAGGCCAGTACTTCTAGCCCCTGTAGCTGTACAGAGAGTTTTTAAAAACAAAACAAAACAAAACATGAACAGTGTCTGACCAGGGTGGTGACAGCTTCTGTAGGCAGCAGTCAGCAGCAGTAGCAATAGCTCTGAGATGTGTGAGTTTCCCAAATTAATCTTTTGGGTCAATTTGAAACCTAAAGTTGAGAAAGGCTAATGTAGCTAATTTCACTGCTAATCAATTTAGCAGAAACATCAAGTTAATATAGTTACATCTTAATCCTAAATAATTTCCCTGGGCTTTCCCAAGGGCCTCCAATATACAGTACTTTGATGCTGAAAACTCTGTTTTTCTCCCCTTCATTTTCAACTTTGAATGTGCAGTTCTGCTGTTTCAGAACAAAACTCTGCAGCATGCAGAACACTGACAAGATAAAGCAGGACAAAATAGGTTGAATTTAATACAGTATAGATAGTGCAGTGAGTACTACATTACTTTATTTCTTTTAATGTTTAATCCCAAAAAGACCCCTCAGCTGAGATTATGTGATTCTTCTCTAGATGGTATTTTGCAGTCTTTCTTCAGACTTCTAGTCTAGTTTTCTGGGCATACACAATTACAGGGGAGCCTTGATTATAGTGTATAAGTGGAGTAAATATATTTGAGGACAGGGGTGGGGATAAATGAATAAATACAGGAAAGTCTACATGAGGAGCAGTGACCGGATGCATTGCCTGGGGCAGTCATCTGTATGTTGAGGGACAGCTGGGAGAATATGAGTCTTTCTCTACCATTCATATATGAAAATGTACAGATCCCCCTTATCTGAAGTACTGGGTGAGGGGGGCTGCCTCAAGTGGTGGAAAACTGCAAAGTAATAAGGGTGTGACCTCCAGACCTTCTCTTACTCTGAAGCTCTCCATCAGAAATTGTATTAAGAATAAGCCATTCTGGGCCAAACCATACCCCCATTATGGGGTGACTGTACCCACAGACCAGGGAAAGAATATATTATATCTCATAATATTGAACTGACTGTGTCCTGGCTTACACTGCAGGTCCCAGGGCAGATACAGGAGCTGTCAGAAAGGCAGAGACTCATAGCTCAGAAATGAATACAAATACATGACCTTTTGGATCCATTGTTGAGAAACAAAGGATTTGTTTACCCATAGTCCTAGGAACTTTTGCTGTTCCTTTAGGGTATGAGCAGAACTGTGTACATGTATTGATTTGTTATCTTCCATATGCTTTTTCAGTGTTATGTAGGATTTTACAAAATTAATTTGCTGGATGTTTATTTTGAAGGAATTGAGATCACCTTCCTATCAGCCTGATAAAATAGCATGTGAATCAAAACTGGAAATTTATAGGGGAGAAACAAGTATGCTGTCCTCCCATATTACATAGATGGACTAAGACCACAGGAAATGAAGGGCTGAAGAGTGCAATGTGGAATGAAGCAAGAGTTGCAAAGATTGCAGCCTGAGAGTTTTCTCTTTGGATGATCAGAGAGGAACAGGACAGGGTGGTATGCACACACACACTCTGAGCCTTAAATCCTCTCTTTTAATCTTTATCACATACAACTGTTTCTGGGGAATTAAGGCACTTCATGTAGAGAAGGGTGACATGACACAGAATACCTGTAAGCAGAAGCTGTCATGTTTTTGATCATTTGCTGCTGTAAAAAACATCCTGATGCGTCTTGTCTTTCAAGAAATAACCATAGTTGTGTCTCTCATTCTAATTACTTGTTAATGCTTACTTCTTCAGACCTTTTTGTTTTCCAGCTGCTACAGATGGGGTAAGCTGTGGTGCCAGGCAGCCTTTTCATGCTCTGGGATTTCCTATGTGGAATGAAAGAATATATCGGTCTATAACTGGGAACGCATTACAGTGTTGTATGGGAGACAACAGGGTGGGATTGTGAGGATGTGGAGAAGACCGACTTCTTTACTAAATCTCAGGAAGTTACATTTGCAGAAATAAGCCATTCTGTTGACACGGACTCTGTTTTTTTTTTTTTTCAGTTTCTTTCCATTACCCAATAGTTCTGGAGTCTTTAAGAAAACCAGCAGAAATCAGTGGGTTCACTAATCCAAGAAGCAGTTTTTTTAAAATATGTGAGATGGTGACCAAACTGCGTGCAATTGCGAATGCACCCAAGGAAGCAAGAACACACCTACGACAGAAACCACAGGCACCATCTGTCTTCATTTAGGAAGTACAGTCTTCCCACTTCTTCCTCTTCCCCTTTCATTTCCCTCCTCTTCAGATGGCTTCCAAATATCATACTGTTTATATAAAGCTCCCTGGTTCCACCAGCAGATTTCAGTACAACAACAAAAAAGCTGTATTTCTTTCTCTGTAATCGTTGTTTATGTGAAGTTATTCAGCAACTGAAATGTCCACCATTCTCATGCTGTAAATTACCTTTTCGCTGATAGGGAAGTGAGTTGGGGGAGACATAGATCACAGACAATATTGCTTAGACCACTTTTTATTTGTTAAGCTGTTGTTACCAATAAAACCAAGCTGTTATTATTAATGGCAAAAAACTATTCACATAGCACATTCACTTTAACAGTTGACTTGCACAAGCACTTATCACACAGCTCCCAGTTGGAGCAGCAGCTTTGAGGCCATCTACTCAGAAGCAAAGGGTAGTAGTAGTCCTGGTGATTTCTAGTTAGTTTATTTCAGGAAGCCACTCAGAGGGTCCTTTCTTTCAACAGGCATATTCATGATCTTGTAGTCTTTGCATACAGCAGCTGCCACACTCTTGGATGTGGTCTGACTTACACAACCTAATGTTTGATGCTGATGTGACCTTGAACAAATGCAGCAAACTCTCAGTCCTGGATTTATCAGTTCTTGCAGGTTCAAGAGGACCGTTAGTCTCCAGGGCTTATCAGTTCTTTGGAAACTTTCACTCATTACGTTCTCAGCATGTATTCTTTTTTTTTGGCATGGTGTTTTCTTGCAACTTCTTTTTCCATCCAAATTTATAGGTACCTGTAATACCCACTCACACAAAAAGGGCGTTTATGACACTGAAATATTACATTGTAAAGTTTAGTCCATATTTTACTAACAGTAAGAAGCAACACATTAATGACATGGAAGTAAAAAGAAACAGTGGTAGTTATTACATTCATCCATCACTTACGCCAAACACTGTGCTGCAATAAGGAACATAAGCCGACAAAACATTTCTTCAAGCTGTGTCATGCCAGTTAAATTTCTGCACGTTAGCACTACAAGATTATCACCCTCACTGCTTTCTGTAAGGGACTGTAATTAGTCCTGGATTAAATGGTCAGACCAAACAGATCCTCCATTCTCTCAAGTCTTTTCCCCTTCCTCAAAAGTGAGTCAAAGTCAGTACCTTTCTAAAGGCTAAAATGTGAGAATTAATGTGAAAAGCCAGACATAACTGAAAACATCTGCCTTCACCTTGATGCTACTCAGATATTGAAAGTTTGAAAAAATTGTGACTGTGAATTATGGAGTACTGGTGTTGCTGTCCAAACTCAGGAAAGCAAATGGCTCCATTTCACCTGTAAGGCTCCTTCCAATGTGAAACCACTTTTCCAAACATCTTTGTCTTGGGGGGACAGAGCACTGGAACAGGCTGCCCAGAGAGGTTGTGGAGTCTCCTTCTCTGGAGACATTCAAAGCCCGCCTGGATGCATTCCTGTGTGATCTGATCTAGGTGTTCCTGCTCCGGCAGGGGGATTGGACTAGATGATCTTTCGAGGTCCCTTCCAATCTCTAACATTCTGTGATTCTGTGATTCTGTGACTTCCTCAGCAAGAACAGAGAAACTATGGTGCTGCTAATGTTTAAAACCATAAAGAGTGAGAGGAGACCAGCAAGGTGACTTTCCATAGCAGAAACACTGCCACAAGGTCAGAGAAAGCTGTCTGCAGGATGTAGTGACTCTCTGATCTAGACAGGTCAGGCAAGAGAGGAGCAATCCTAAATGACACTAACTGCACCCCAAGCCATCCTCAAGGTGAAAGTGGAAACTGAGGGTGGAGAAAGCATTGGGGTCTTTGTCTGATTTGTCTTGACATCTACAGTAAATGGCACTCGTGTCAGATATCCCTGCAAAGTACATACACAATGCACTTTCTCTGAGATGGTCCTTGAAAGATAAACTTTGTGTCAGGGTGTGCTTCGGATTGCAGTACTAAGGAAAGGTATGCTTGTTTCCATGCTGCTGGGCTTTACACACATCTTGGAAGATGCCAGCAGTCCCATTTCTGTGAGTTTTCGTCTAGGAAGAAAACCAGAGAAGCCAAATGAAGAGACACTGCTGGAATGCTACCAGACAAAGAGAAGCAGAAGTACAGAGTTGTCTACAAAACATGTTAGCCTGATAGGGGGTCAGCAGAAGGCTGAAGGACCTGGCATTAAAGAAAAGCCACCTATTTAAGAATGGGAAAACATTTCACTATGGCAAACATCTGAATAGCTGCTATGTTTTGCGAACTCTGAAAGACCAGATGTATCATATGTTTTCCCTGAGGTCTGAGTGATTACTCAAGCAACAGACGTTTCACTCTCCTTGTTCGTCACAAGGACATCTTGACAGAATGATGATCTCTGAATCAGTCAGTTCTCTCCTCTGTTACTCTATTTAGTGGGATATGTCCTTCTCTGCTGTTTTAGGGTCAAAACCTATCAAGTGAATATGGAGCTGCCCTTTTATGTTTTTTCCTACAATGTACTTGCACACCCATGGGCTGATCTTGAATAGACTGGCTCAGAAGAGAAGGTTGTGCCTATGCATATACGTCATGATGCATACACGTTATCTTCCTGCACGTTTGTTAGAACATCCAGAGACTTCAAGTGACATTTATCATCTCCTTGGTAGCGTGGGAACAGAGAAAAGGGCAGAATTAAAAAGGAAAGATTTTCTGGTTTTTGAATATTTTCTTCTTTCAGAAGAGAGAGAACTAGACAAGCAGGGGTTTTTGTGCCCTTTTCCAGGATCTCATTTTCCAATCAATCTGCATAAGAGTTGAATGCTCTCTTTTTTCCAGAGACCTACTTCTTTATAATCATTTACATGCTTCTTCAACAAACCATGCCATTATGAATCTTGAGGAAGTCTTGTTCCCTTACAAGCAAGTCCTGTGTTTGTTGACTTTCAGCTTGTGGAATTGACTCTGTTATTCTGCTAAACTGGTTCTTCCCCATTGTTTTTCTAATGAGCAAAGTTCTCTGGCTTCACCAGGTGCAATAATTTGTTTAGTGTTTGCCTGTGTCTTCAATTTGAGACCCCTGCTCTTCACAGTTCTTTCACAAGTCTCCCAGACTTCCAGTCTTCTTAAAGGGAGATCTTGGGGTGCTGTCACATCTTCCCCAACCAGCTCCTCATCTGTAACTAAGACCAGTGTTGGTAGGCATGCATGTTCTTTCAGGTATGCTGGGAGGCAATTTACTAGTTGCAAATGCTCTAGTGCTAGGCCCTCCTCAAGGAATCAGTTGCTCTGTGACATCAGCCTGTCCTAGCCTGCTGTTCAGCCAAATTCTCTCTCAAAAAACCTTTTTCCCTTAATAGAGTCTCACTCCCCCCAAGTGTTACCAAAACACAGAGACACAAAGTCTCTGAAATGTAACTTGCTTTGTCTGGAGAATAACCACATGATATACTTTTATTTTTTCTTTCTTCTTGGTTCCTGAAAGGTGAAACTGAATCACAGAACTGTAGAAGTGTGGCTTGGAAAGGGCCTCTGGAGGTTGCCTGGTCCATCCTCCTGCCCCTAAAGAGCAGAATGAACACCAACACTGGGTCAGGGCTGCTGTGGCTTTGCCCAGACAAGTCCTGATGAAGAATCCATACCCTCTCCGGGTGACCCATCCCAGTGTTGCACTACCGTCCTGGTGAGAAGATTTTGGCTACGTCACCTTCATCAAACTGCTCATCAAATAGTCGTTGACTACTACTGAATCACCCCAGATTCCCCTTCACCAATTTAAACAAGGTCAGTTCCATCAGCTGCTGTAGGCCCTACACCATTTTCTTGTCTTCCACTGAGCTCTCTGTCATTTCACCACATCATTTCTGAACTGGGGTGCCCAAAGTTTTACACAGTATTTCAGGTGTGGTTTGAGCACTGCTGAGCAGAAGGAGTCATAACTTCCTTTCATCTGTGGACTAGGTTCCTCCAATGCAGTGAGGTACATGGTTTATTTTGTTTGGGAGGAGACTAACTGCTGTCTAACACTCAGCCTGATGTCCACCATAACACGTAATTTCCATCTGCTGCTGAGCCAGTTGCTTCTCAGTTGATACCGATGCACAGGGTTATTCCATCCCTGACTGCAGAGCTTTGTGCTTCTCCTTGTTGAACCCCAGGTTTCTAGGTTTCTGTTCACCATGACCTCAAGTTTCTCCAGGCCCCTTTCATTTCTGCCCTGTCCACAGAGCCCTGTTATGGATGGGTTTGACAGAGAGGGGGAAGAGGGAGTGTTCCACATCTGCTAGACTTCCCTCAAAAAAAATGCTCCTTTGGACCAGACTATTGAAGGTATTTCTGTGCCTGAGAGTTTGTCGTTCTGTGCTCATTGTCTCTTCTGTTCTGTGGAGTGCTGGGCTCCTGGGTGCCACACTCAGGGATGTACACTATGTATGGGCTGAGGGAGCAGATGGCCTTACCAACTATATCCTCTGTTTGCATCAGCAAAGATGTTAGTACTATCAATAGCTCCTGGGAAACTAAGCTGTTAGTGAGCAAAATGTGGCTTCTCTGTTGTCCTGTGGTACACTTTATTGATCAGATTTCTTCACTAAAGCATTGGTAAAATGTCTAATGGCATGTCTGAGAGCGGGGTACTTGGTGCCTGTAGTCCCTCCTACATTGGACTGAAATGCCCTCTGCAGTCAAAAAATCTAATGTGCTTGTGATGACTGAACATAGTCTATAGCAACTCTTCCAAAAATTTTTGGAGTGTGTGTCTTTTTGTGATTCTAGAAAAAAATCACGAGCAGCTTTTTTAATTAAGCCTTTGTTTTGGATGCAGCATGTGGTATAATAAAGCTGAAAGTAGTTTTTTTTTTTTTTTCTGGGTCAGCTGTCTGTCATTTCTGCTGGTTTCCATATTACTGCTGATTCCTGTGAGAATACTGAAATTATAGAAAGTGAGCTATAGGAATAAACAGATCAGTCAGGTTGCTTTCATTAAAGATTCAAGGAGCTTACTTACCAGAGGCCCTGTAACTTTTCGTGATATTGTACTCTGCACTTCATCCCTCTTTTTCTTCCTTTAGTCAGTGTGAGTGATCCCCTCCACTCTCTTATCTTCCTCTACTACTGGAAATATACTTTCTCACCCCTCCACTGATCAATGTGTCTCTCAAACACACCCATCTAGAAGTCTTCCTCTCGGTTTAAAAGTATCAGTTTCTGTCCAAAACCCTCCCCATCCCCAGCTCTTTCTCCATATCTCCATTTCCTGGTACACGGTTTGCATGTAAACAATCAATTTTGTCTTTGTTGTTTTGTGGAGTTAAAGTTCTGTGCTTCTACAGAATTGTATTCTGAGGTACAAATCCTGCACAATGGTCTCAGAACAAAGACCTGTATAAAGCTTTATGAAAAAAAGGAGCACCAGAACACAGAAATATATTTTTTCCCGTGGCTCAGCCTTCTGAATGAATAGAAATGAAAGAATAAATGCCAAAAATAATGAGTACGAAGCTACAGAACTTAAGATATTGTTAAAAAAAATAGCTGAAGGTAGAGTAAAACACGTTTCTCCCTTTTGTATGCAGCTACTTTACATAGAGAAAACTTGAAATGCCAGGCAGCAATGTCATGGTTGAACACAGAGGAAAACATGGCTTGTTTTTTTCACAGCATTGCCTCATGATCCATTTCTGATAGTGTCAGGAGATCCAAGAGGCTGCAAATTCACGCAGTGATGAACAGCCTGGCAAACTCCTGCTGCTCTCCCTATTCTGAAGCAGGAACAGACATAGGTGTATACTTGGAAACACTACGCTCCTGTAGTGCCTTGCAAGTTCCTATACTTGCACCCTGAGAAGCTGTCCTCACGCACCATTTCAGAAGTGGCCTCATGCTGCAGTAGGAAGAAATTCAAGGTGATAAAAGAAAGTTCTATGGCAGCAGAATTTGCTCTTTCACAACTGCTGCTGCATCAGGCCTTGATCCTGTAATTTCTATTTAGGAGCAACTGCTGATGAAAGCAAAGGGTTTCTTCACCAGTAAGAACTAAGTGATCTAGTCCAAAATAAAACTGATTTGTCTGATTTAGGAGGTACCATGAAGACTATGCAGATAACATGTATAGAGAAACTTGTGCCTGGAATGATTTCCTAAAATCTTACTTTCAGGGAAACAAAGGCTGTAAAAGTGAAGATTAAGATACCCGTGAAGGTTTCTTAAGTGAAACTTAGAACACAGTCTGCACAATTGACTTTATAGGACATTTATACATAAAATATAAAATGGCGTATTTTGTTCCAAATGTGTTTTGTAAATGTAAAAACGCTCAGTTTGCTAACTCTCATTAAGCCTCTCATTCTTTTGCATCTGCCCTTTGCTGTTTCAATAGATTGTCTAGAGTGAAATTTCAATCATCAAACTTGTCTGAAACTGCTTAAAAAAAGATTAATGGAGTAATTTAGTTGTGTCTAAGAAGCCGACTGCAAATTTCAAAATACTTTTTCTGTTTAGATGCAGATATCAACAGTTTTCCTGAGATCGCCACTAAGTATCATAGAGAAACTGGTGCACTAATTCTTCCTACAATCAACAGGTCTTGAGGATAGTGGTGTCTGTGAAATAGCGTTCAAGAGCCTTAGTTAACATCACATTGGTGTTTTGATGATAGTGAGGATAATGTCTTCATTGCTTTATTATCACACCCTTTGTATTCTCCTCTTTCAAGTCAGTAGTACATGGGATCCTTAAAAATCCAAAGGAAGAGTATTCTGTCTTTTTATTCATATGAGGACAAGTTCTTTCTAACTAACTGTTGGTTATATCTGTGTTGTTCCTTAATTTTTGACATTGTTATATCTTGTTTTGAAACTTGTTTTTTTAACACTTAACTCCTACAACTCCTCCCATTAGTTTCAATTGTAAGAATATTTAATTGGATGCATTCATTCAGTGATATAATCCCTACAGGTAATTGAAGTGGCTGGTATTTTCAAGATAACTGTGAAATACAAAAGTTTGAAATAATACAAAACCCAGAGCATTTTCTATTTTTTTGGTGAACAATTTTGTGCATTACCTAGTCCCTCTAGGGGATAGTTTTGAATTCCTTACAATTTTGTTTGAAATAAAAAAGCAGCTTCGGCTGTAGATATTATTTTAAGTGACAGCATTTTCTGTCTTTCTAACAACCCTCCTATTTGCAATTCAGTGATGGTACGGATCATCAGCTTTCACTTTTTGCACAGTAGACTGCAAAACAGCTACTCTGTGTATTGAACACTGAAAATTCAAGCTGGAAATTGTTTTTATAGAGAACTTGATTTTGAGATGCTATGCCTACCCACCAGAAATTTCTAGTTCCCCTAATAGTTCACAATTCCACTATTTTCCTATTGTGTATCCAGTGGCTACAGATTCCATTTACTATTTCCTTCTGCAAACACAAAAAGACTTCATCATCCTCTTCCCCATTCATGCACCTCAGGCTTTGTTTTGGTTCTTTTCTTAACTTTCTCAGGCGATACAGTAAGGATCTGTGTTCTCATTAATACCCTTTTAATTAAAAAAAAAACAACTTTCATTCACTATGTGAAAAGAGTTTAGAGCATTTACCTGTATACTAAGAGCATTACATGTATTTCAGAGGAATATAAGAATTCAGCAAATTGTGAAGCAAACCATAAATCAAATTCTTACAATCTGTATCCCACCTTATCAATCACTGCTGTGTTTTCTTTTGTTAAGAGGATAATATGTATGACTGTGTACACATACACATATAGAAAATGTCAGGGAGGAGGGGGAAGGGAGGAAGGTAATTTTACTTCAGTCCTGTTCATTCCGAAACACACCTAAATGTCCGTCAGTGACAGGAACAAAGTCAAGGTCAAAGGCAGTGGCCACCATATGGGCCTGAAATAGGACTCCATCACCATTTGCCACCTGTGCTTGTTTCTAAATTCTCACACCAGAATTATTACAGAAAGTAACAGCTTTATGTAAGCAGGGGGTCAGAGATAATATTATTCCTAATAACAAAGCTGCTGTTTATCTTCCCATGGCTGGGCAGAAGCAGGAAGCAGAAGGTGGTGCTGATAAATTAGGAGAGTAGGTGATTTCTGGGAGAAGTGAGCAGCTGGCCCTACTCACTTCAGGGTCCTCCCATTCCTTCATCCTGCCAATCCTGAGAGCATAGGAAGAGAAGGCAAGGAGGGTGTTGCCTACTGCTACACCTGCCTGCTGTCAACTGCTAGGACCAGCTGGTGAAGGTGACTGTGTGTCTGGACCACTCTCCTTCCCATTCTCGGTCCTGTCTCTCCAGGGCTCCTTACAAAAAGGAGTCTTTTCAGCATGAGTTAAATGGACAAAATCATAGAATCATAGAGTGGTTTGGGTTGGAAAGGACCTTAAAGATCATCAAGTTCCAACCCCCCTGCCATGGGCAGAGACACCTTCCACTAGCCCAGGTTGCTCAAAGCCTCATCCAGCCTGGCCTTGAACACCTCCAGGGATGGGGCATCCACAGCTTCTCTGGCCAACCTGTTCCAGTGCCTCACCACCCTCACAGTGAAAACCTTCTTCCTAGTATCCTAAATCTTTCAGCTTGAAGCTGTTACTCCTCGTCCTATCACTACACTCTTTGATCAGGAGTCCCTCCCCATCTCTCCTGTAGGCCCCCTTTAAGTACTGGAAAGCTGCAATAAAGTCTCCCTGGAGCCTTCTTTTCTCCAGGCTGAACAACCCCAGCTCTCTCACCCTGTCCTCATATGGGAGGTGCTCCAGCCCTCTGATCATTTTTGTGTCCCTCCTCTGGACCTGCTCCAACAGATCAATGTCCTTCCCGTGCTGTTGGTTTGTCCCATGTTTTCATAAAGGTAAGTATCAATGCTGAATATCACAGAATCACAGAATGTTAGAGATTGGAAGGGACCTCGAAAGATCATCTAGTCCAATCCCCCTGCTGGAGCAGGAACACCTAGATCAGATCACACAGGAACGCATCCAGGCGAGCTTTGAATGTCTCCAGAGAAGGAGACTCCACAACCTCTCTGGGCAGCCTGCATATATTACAGAGAAGGCTTGATTGTGGTCTGGCAGGCCGAAAAACTCAAGGAGCCATTTTGAATGAGTATTTTTGATTTCTTTTACCCAGTTCACTTATCTCTATTTTAAGCCCCTTTTAATCACATTGGTTAATGCATTGGAGTACAATTCTTACAGAGTGTACAGAATTTTTTTGCAAATTTCTATCAGCATTTATTACCAAAAAATTTCCATGTTATCTTGTTCTTGTGACTTCAACTTGTGTAGTAATGAAATACACTTCAGTACTAACCAAAGACAATCCTAATAAGCATCCCACAAATTCAAATGGAACAATCATGTCCAATCTTTATGCTCTTTCTGAAGAAACAAGCAAATGTCTAAGGCCTCAGTTTCCTCTGCTTGCATATCTGCAAAATTAAAAAACCAGAACCAATCAAAATGCCTGCCAAATTTTGTAGTATTATTTTTCCATTTCTTAATCATCCCTTCACTTGCACTTTCCTTTAAATTGGAGAGGTAGACTGAACAAAGTAGCTCAAAACTAACTCAAATATTGGAAGCCTGCTGTGTCTGTTCTTTTCCTCAAATCAGAGATAGAGTAGCTTTCTCAACAGCTCTACTCACTGCAAAAATTAACAACAGATATCCCTACAATATGTTTCAGTTGATAATGAGCATATCCCATCTGAAGGACAATGCATATTCACATTCACATTTTCCCAGTTTATATTGATTTATACTATTTTTTTTTCCTATGCCAGGAATAACACAGATAAAATGTGAGTATAACTAGTTTAAAAGCCTTTGTGTTACAAGGACACGTCTGAGAAGGTGGGGTATAACTGTTCCATATGGGCCAGATTCTGTTCTATAAATCAGCCGCTTCTTTGAAGGGTAGACATCAGGGTCCTGAGGGCACTAAAAGGCCTGAGTGTCCCCAAATGGGACCTCTACCCCATGTCCATGGGCATGCAAATCAAAATTAAGCCCTACAATGAGGCGATGTAAAAACCTTTCACAATAAGGAGCAAATGTCTTGTCATTGCTGATAGTGACGTATGCTAATTTTATAACCATCATGAGTTATTGAAGTAGTGCAAACTGCTCTAGTTAAAATATTACCTGTTATTACTACTGTAGCACCCAGAGGCTTAAATCAGTACCCTTCTGGGATACTGCTCACTATGTGAACACACAGTAGATCAGCTCTGATGCAGAGGTGTTATATGCTAAGTAATGAAAGGTTGAGGAAAGGGAAAGTCATCACCTCTGCAGGGAAGGAGCACCAAGATATACAAGGTCAAAGTGATACAAGTTAGAGTTATTCAGATTGATCTGACCCAGCATTGACATGAGGAAACAGATTAAATTTACTTTTTGTTCCCTTTCAGCCCTCTTTATAACAGTAGGTTTTTTTTTTTTTTTTTGTCGCTATTTTGTTTGGTTGTGGTTTTTTTTGGTTTTGGTGTTTTGTAAGGTTCACGTGCCTGGTTGTCTAGGTTAGGGAGATGGTTGGAGTTTGGAAATTGAGTTGTGGGAGAAAATGAGAGAGGATGTGGTATGGTGAAGTCGTTCCTCAGTCCTGGGTGGCTATACAGTTGGTGAACTTGTCTGTTGCTGGGAGCACAGGAGTGATTTCAGGTCCACAAGATTAAAACACGTCATTGGGTGAATACAGGAGATTTGTTGATTTTTTTTCTATTTTTTTCCTAATCTAAGCAGATTTGGGTTAAGACTGTGTTTGTTCCTGATTTGGCAGAAAACCTAGGCTGACTCTGTCATCTTTTTCATGAACACAGTAAAGCCTGTCTGTGACACAGTGCATAAAAACTGAAATGGCAGTAAACTGTGTCACTGTGAGCTTTGAGTCATTTGCTTTCTCTACATGTTCTTGTCTGCAAAGTTGGAGTTAGCAATACTCTGCATTGATTCTTCTGGGAGACTCGCATCACACAGAAAAATAGGTTATTCAGATCCTTTTACTCTTGAAAACCTCACACAAACTTCTCACAGGTGTACACACAAATATCTCTGAATGGTGCACACCTACCACACTTTAAAAAGTTTCACTCACCCATCACTCAAACAGTCAAATATTAAATCAGCCTAAGCTTTCTCCTAAAACTTCACTGTTCATAAGTTTCCACTGAAGACCTTCCATTGCTTTGGATCCCTTCCCTGCACTGCCTGGGAAGGTGCCTTGTCACTTCTGGTCTGGCTCAGAGCAGGAATCACCTGCTAGCACCAGTCAGTCAATACCTTACTTTTCTAGGGAGGGGTAATAGCAAATGGTTGTGCTAGAGAAGAGGGAGTTGGTGTTCCTACATGTAAACCTCAAAATTTGTCTGTTGCTGCAGGAGGATAAAATTTGAGTCAGCTCTGGTGCTTTAGTGGTGGTTCACAAGGCTGTTGTGAACTTAAAATGTTTCTGTTGCCTATGAAGAACATTCTTTTGTTTCATGGAGAGCAGGAGAAAGAGTAGTGTAGAGAGCTGGTGGTGATGCGTTCTCATGTTCAGGATATACTTTCTCTGACAAAAAAAGGTGCTTTTTACAGAAGGAAAAAAAATACAAATAAGTCACTTTGTAACAGATTTCTGAAGATAAAGCTCTGTTTCTCACCTCAGCATGATGTGTCAAACTGAACCTTGCAGAAGGGACAGAAGGGTTGGGGGCATAGCCCCAAGCTGACCTTCCCAAGCCCTGTCATGGTCAACCTGATCCTACTGGGATGCTGCAAGACACGACTAGTTCTTATGCAGCTGTATGTCCTCCTGCTGCCCCATCACCATCCTTGTCACTGAAGGTGGCCTTGGAAAATGTGCCAACTGATGGAGGAAAGGTCATTTGGTAGCTGTTGCAGAGGAGCTGCTTTACATGCTACTTGGGCTGGAGCTGTCTGAGGCGAGAAGTGAGATATAATACTCTGCTGCTACTGGTCCTGCATTATTGGATTGATGGAGTTAAAAGGGAGGAGTACGTGGGATCCAGAGCCAGGAGCTGATGGTTCAAAATCATCCCAAAGGCTGCCTTTAGCTTTTGTATGACTTCTGGGCAGTACCTCTGGCTGCCTGCCATCGTTCTCTTTTTCAGGGAGTGTAGTGATAGGACAAGGAGTAATGATTTTAAGCTGAAGGAGGGTAGATTTAGACTAAATATTAGGAAGAAATTCTTTACTGTGGAGGTGGTGAGGCACTGGAACAGGTTGCTCAGACAAGCTGTGGATGCCCCATCCCTGGAGGTGTTCAAGGCCAGGCTGGATGAGGCTTTGAGCAACCTGGTCTAGTGGGAGGTGTCGCTGCCCATGGCAGAGTGTCTGGAACTGGATGATCTTTAAGGTCTCTTCCAACCCAAAACATTCTATGATTCTGTGATTCACCAGGGCTCTTACAGTTGTTTTCAGTAACACATCTCTTTCTCTTAGGTCTCTCCTGACCCCAAAACCCAGTCACTGCTCAGTCTGTAAACCTCAGACTTTTTGTCTTTTTTTAGGAGTCCTGCATTTTCTAATGATAAGAGAAAGCTCTGTTGGCTTGGTGGATTCACAGCCTGAGTTGCTGCCATCACATGGGCCTGTGCTTTCCATGAGCACCAAATTCACTTTACAAAGAGCCAACAAATTTTATGAGAAAAGACAATCTTTTCTTAGGTGCACTGATATACAGAAATGGTTATTTCACATCTGGGATCTTTCTATATGGAAAGTATATATAATTTTATAACTCATCAACTTTAAGAGGTGCCCACAAGTGCTGAAAATAGGACCATAAATTTGTAGGAGACAAAACATTTTCATAGAAAAAGAAAATTCCAACAAAATAAGGTCTGGGGTGTTCTGCCATCTGTTAGAAAAAGATATTAAAAATCCAATCCTGCCTTTTATTTTATGACTATGTATAAGAAACCTGAAAAATTCCCAACTTCCAGTAAAAGATTAAAGATTAAAGATACACTTCTCCTCATTTTGTAGAAAACTGCTTTGTTAAATCTGAAATTTAAATCATAGTGTTTGATTATCAGTGCTCACCAAGAGGATTACAGAACAGTCATTAAATCTTATTACAAAGCGAAGTGCAGAAAGTAATTGCACATATTTGTAAGTAGCTTAGAATTGATTAAAAATGCATAAAGAAAAACTGCAAAATTTTCTGCAGGCTCAAGCCTGCTAACCCCTCTGGGTAAACACAGATCAGCTCATCCCTCTAGTAACCTTCTCTGTTTCCTCCTGGTGTGGGAAGAGGAGGATTTCTCCCCATTTTAAGGACAACAACACTGTACGTGTGATCATTAGAATTGCTGTGAGCTGTAGGAGATAGGGAAGGCCTGCATTCACGTTGAAGTTAGGAAGCTTTAGGAGAAGTTTAATTTAAGCTGTTCCTCGGGCTAAGCCTTTCCTTCCCCACCCCCATCCTCCACCAAGGGCTGCTTTAAGGCTGCATTTTCAAAGCAATGTATGGGGAATTAAGTGCTCCGGTTTTGTGGTTGTTAATGTGATTTTGTGAGCAAATACCCTCTACTCCAGTACCACGCTGAAGCTGTGCTCCACTGTGAGGTTTTATATATTCTGGTCACGCAAAGGCGCTGTGTCAAAGCAAGGTAAATTTAGAATCATATTAACTCTGGGTAAGATACAGGCACATGAGGCTTTTTGCTGTTTGTTTTTTTGAGCTGGTGAGTGAGGCAGACTTGCTCAGAGGTTGAGCAGGAGATAGGGCTGGGTGAGGTAAGTGCAATTGTCCTTTGGATGCCACACGATGAACTAGGTTAAACAACTTTCCGCGCTCCCTTTTGCTCGGCTATCCAATGACGTGCTCCCCAACAAGTCAGCCTTTGCCTAAACTGAGACAAATTTCGTACATAACACAATGCAAGGAGTAGTATGATCCTATGCAATCCTGGTGTCAGTATGCAACTTGTTATTTTTAACTTTGCTACTTGCATGTCTCTCCTGGCAGTGTTCAGGATGTTCCTAAGATGCTGCATTGTGTCATGGTTTCCTTTTCCTCTTGGATTCACTTTTTTCTCTCCGTAAGAGTTGGCAGGTGGTGTTTAGGAGGAGATTGAGGTTTTCCTTACTTTATGCTTTTTTCTTTCTTTTTATAAACAGTTACTGGTGTAAATCATACAAACTTCTTATTTTTCACTTTCAGCCCAGACTTTTCAAGGACATAGCAGGGTGAGCGCACAGGAAGAGGAGGGATGTAACTTTTCCATTATCACTCTCTTACTATCCAGTGGCTGGACACAGACGGAGCTGGGACTGGTGTCTCTGGGAATGAGGCAGGGAGAGGCATGGCCTTGAACATGGTATGCGACCACAAGGCTACCTGCAGTGCTGTTTCTCTAGGGTCACAATTCCCAGAGCCAAGGCAGCTGAGTTATGCACTGCTGTGCCCATTTCTGGGGGTGTGGTAAGGAGGGCATGTCAGTTTTCTAATTACCAGTCCCATATTGACAAATGTACAACATTTCATCTTATTTTCCTGTCTCAACTCTGACAGTGATGTGAGAACAGAACTGGAGAGATTACAAAAGATTTTGCTGTTCTGTGTTCATTTAGAGCATCTATAAGGGCTTTTGAATAATCTTTATTTGTAACTAGGAGAAAAATTCACATTTTGTCAACTTATCTTCAACTCATTTCATGGGACTAGACCTGGGTAGCTGTCCTTCAAATTAATACAAATTTAAGAACTAAAGCACTACATAATGAGTTGTGAATGTATCTCTCAGAGTTTACTACTGATTTACTGTCCTAACATTTCTGAGAATTACCCACTGCATAATCTATAGAACCAAATTATTTCTTTGCGAGGTTGCTGCTATCTCTTAAGGTTTTATCTAAAGCCTTGAGAACCGGCATTTTTTCTCAAAGTCACATAAGAATCTTAGTTTTCTTTCTGTAGCAAGAAAGTTTCTTGCTACAAGGAGTGTGGAGAAAAGCTTGCAGATGTGAGTGTCAGGAAGCAGCGAGGGTGTAAGGACCAGGGATCTGGGCATGGAGATGACCCTGGCACTCGTCGTGCCTTGCCAACAGGCACTATCCTGAGCACAGTGGGCAGACCCAGGAGGTGTTGGGGTCCATCAGCAGCCCCTGACAGGGTGAGGGGGTGAGCCAGGGCCAGGAACCATCCAGGGGGTCCAGGAGCTAAAGAAGATGGGGCTGGAGACAAGGCCATGACAGGCCTAGGGGACAGGGTCAAAGTCAGGTACAGGGACAGGCTGCAGTCTATGTCTGAGGAAGTCCATCCAAAAGATGAGCTATCACAGTGTAGGGCTAAGGTCCATCCAAGCAGCAGGGACAGAGGCAGGTCTGGGGACCTGCTATGATGTAGCTGGAGCAGGGACTCCCGGCCCCAGGCTGAGCAGAACCTCGGCCCATGGGTGGTAGTGGGGTTCCTAAGTGAAGCTGGTCAGGGACATTAAGGACTATTAGTGCGTTTAGGTCTCTCACACTGAACCCACCAAAGGCAACAACAATCAGAATATAAACTGAATACAAAGGTGATTTTTTGAATTCACGATTTTTCAGGAAGTTTCATTGATAGGGAAAAGACAAAGTTACATCCTGAACCATGGTACGTTGAAGGCTGCAGCAGAACAGGCTCATTGTATGCTTTCATTGCATATGCTTTGCCTTTTTTGTATACCGTAGGCTTCAGTACTGGTGACTCCTGAAACCAGATTAGTGTGCTAGACAAGCCTTTGGTCTGACCCAGTGTGTCTATTCAAATATCCTTATGTCCCTCTGGGGCAATATTTGCAAGTGGCCTGAAAATACTAAATGCATTAAAATAAAAGTCATCCATTGAATTTCCTTTGCAGACTATTTACACCAAGCAGTGTCAGGATCAGTGATTTTTTTACTGAGCTTTCACCATCCTGGTCTGTGAGAGATGCTCCAAGTTCCCTGTGAAGAACTGGCAGTGGAGTTCAGCTCACAGAGCTCTTCTGCCCCGGAGGCCTGGGGGCTTAAATGTCCATTGACAAGACATTCACATTGTCCCAAAGTCTTTCTGTTTCCTGTGCTCATGTAGCTGTAGGAGTACCTGGGCACTGCAGGAAGTTGGTGAGTGTAATCTCCCCAAAATCTGTCTTTGGGGAGATTACACTAGTGAAAGCAGCCTAGTAATGTGGACAGAACAGTGAATTCTGATCTCACTCATCTGGCTTGATGTCTGCTATTGATTACACACACCTAGGTGCACAGCTGTGCAATATACACTCACTTTGGTCTCCCCTGTTGCAAGCACCTCAGGCACATGGGTCCCTTTGACTGTGGTCTGACTCCACTTGGTAGCACTTTGGCCGCACAAACATACAGTAGACAATCCTTCACTCAGGAAAATAGTCAGAAAAGGAGTATAATAAGAAGACAGAACAGATGACACTAATCAGGTGCAGGGCATTGACAGGCAAGCATACTGATCAGCAACCAGTTTACACGATTGACCATTTTATGACCTTAGCCCTCTGTTTTCCCATGATTGTTCCACCCCAAAATTTACTGATCCCTCCCTTTCCCTTCCTTTGGTTTCTCCACTAAACTCCCCATAAGTCTTGTGTAGTAACAAGATGTTCTTCCCCGACATCACACAATAGGTCCCATACCCTTCTATAAGGTAGACTCATCCTCATGGGTGTCACCCCTGAGACCACAAGACTGATGGCTCTCCTGTGGTAGCTCAGGCTGGGTCAGGTCAGGGGGCTCTGTTGGCTCTGGCAAGGTTATTTGGGTTCATATAGCTCCCCTCCTTCCTTGGTGCTCCTTTTGGTTTATGGAAAGGAGTCTTTAATTACATAACCTAATACACAGAGCAGAGACTCTTCTATATTTTCACTGTGAGGGTGGTGAGGCACTGGAACAGGTTGCCCAGAGAAGCTGTGGATGCCCCATCCCTGGAGGTGTTCAAGGCCAGGCTGGATGGGGCTCTGGGCAGCCTGCTCTAGTGGTTGTCAACCCTGCCCACAGCAGGGGGTTGAAACTAGATGATCTTTGAGGTCCTTTTCAACCCAGGCCATTCTATGGTTCTATGATTCCATGATTCTATGATTCTATGATTCTATAATTCTATATCCCCCTTCTCCCCTGACAAAGGTTTGAAACAATTATTCTTGTCCTGAAAAGAAAAAAATTGGCTTTCTCTTTTTCTAGCTCATCAGTGTTTAAAATGATGTGGTACGTTTAAAGCAGCAGTGGACCACCGTGTCATTGGAATGAGTGGGTAATTTCAGGTACATTCAGTATTATTTCCCTTTTCTTGGAAAACAACAACAAAAATTGGTTAGTTCATCCTGTCATTGGGGTATTGTATCCTGCGGTGATACTACTAGACACGTTGGTATTACACAAGGGATAGATTGGATCCATTTTCTTTGTTTATTTTCCAGTTGAGAGCCTGTTGACTTTCAACAGCCTGTTGAGCCAAGTTACGAAGAAGCTCTTGTTGACCTTAATCATGGAATAATGACCCTATTCTTGGGTTTGAGCACTAAGTTGAGATATCAATACTCTTCAACTTGTGGGCCAGGAACTGTAATTTAGGATTGGTCAACATGAGTATAATGGCACAAATAATGGTACAAGAGAGAGATGAAGGTTTCTCTAGGCACTCAGTCCCTGTAAATCAATAGAATAACATTCAGCTCAAGCCTGTATCATGAACCGGATGCAGGGAGGTTTTGTGAGTTTCTCACCCATGTCAGACAAAGCTACACCTAGAACAAGTCTTTTCTGAGCCTTGGACTTCTGACCAGAAGCCTCGTAGAAAGCTCATCCCCTTTTTTCCACGGTCTGGCAGCTTCTGGGCCAGCCTGTGCCATCCCATCACAAACCGTAGCCTTCTGTAAGGGTAGTGACCTTCCTATTGGTTCCTTCTTTTGAGACATCTTGTTTTTAAAAAGTGAAGGTCTTCCAGAGATGGGAGAGCTGCACCCGTCTGAGTTTCTAGGTACTGACTTGCAACTTCCACACCGGCTTTGAGATTTGTCCATATGTTTCTATGCATATGCTTCAGTGTGATCCTGAATCTAGTCCTTTGCTGGTAAGAGGTATTCCTTGTTACTGTTTTCACTGCTCTGCATTTTTCTAAACGCACTTATACTATCATTTGTCTATCAAGAGCCAAGGAGAATGGAGGAAAGTGGCAGTTTGTTTAATCACTGCCTGGAGAAAACTGTAAGCTGATCCCAGTATAAATGAGCAGGCATGAGAATTTGCATAAATGGTTTTCAGTCCCTTTGGTAATGCAGAAATTTTGTTTGATTTTTGCCAAGTATTTTTTTTTTACTTAGTATTTTTAGGTAATCACTGTTTAGATGGCTCGTGTTCTTGGATTTTCCTTTTTCCTCCTTCCCAGGAGATTAAACTTGTAAAATCCTCCCCTGTTGAATTCAATGGCAAAACTCTCACTGAATTCAGGATTTTACTCTGCCAAATAATTTCTTGCAAATAAGGTATTTAGATACTGCACTCTAGGGTGATATTCATAAATTTAATGCTGTTTCCTCCAAATAAAAATTCTTGTATATTAGTGAGCCTCTGTGTGAGGAGGTCCCGACTGAAACGCTTCTCCTTGAAAACAGTTTCATCCTCCTGGAACTTAATGCTCCCACCAAAATCCATAAGACAGCAGTGAACTCAGCTGCCCTGACTGCTTTACACAGAGCAAATAACACCATCAGTGATTTGAAAAGGAGAACAAGCAAAAAAACACAGATGAGAGAGCTTGCCTTCCTGCCTGGACAAATTGGACAGATTCAGCTGCATTACACTTGTACAAATCTCAGCCAGACAGTGGTGCCAGATGTAGACTTGTGAATCTGTGGGAGCCTTTCACATCCCAGGTAGCCTTAATTAGGTACTGACACTGCAGTCACATCTGCATGGGGCACGCTTTGCATTTAACTCAGGGACTTTTCCAGTACTGGGCTCACCATGCTTGTTCAGACCTTTCAGCTTGCTTTCTGGCCCCAGGCTGAAGATCCTCCAGGTCACCTAAGGTCCCTCCTGCATGAGGTCATCTGAAAGGACATGACTTGTTCTCTGGCAGTGGAAAGTTCAGGTGACAGAATGTCGTGGGGACTGTCCTTTCTGGCAAGGCTCCTTTTGGAGGCAAATGCTCATGTATTGTATCAAGGCAAGCTTACCTAGACTGTAAAAAGTAATTTAAGAAGGAAGCAGAGTTATTTTGTGCTTAAGAGAATTCCCAGGACCTTCCACTGCCACAGCGGTTGCTGTTTATGTGTATTCCGGGTGACATTATACAGAAAAGGATGCATGGGCAATAGTGATGCTGATTAAAAGGAGCTTCTTTAAATTTGAAGAGATTAGGCACATTTCATGTTTGTATGTCTGTCTTCCATGCAGACTAGTTAGTGTACACAGGGAAATGAACAATGAGAGAGAAAGATATGGAGAAAAATCTCTGATATGACTTAACCTTTAAAAGATGACTACTGAGTTTGAATATCTCTGTGGCTGCATGCCTCTATGGACAACACTCAATGCATCCTGAAAATTGTTCCTCTTTAAGGTGTCTCCTGGTAGATATCCAGAAGGAAAAGGCACACAAAATCATAGGTCATGTATCTAAGTATCAGGAACCGCAATTCTAAAGATGCACATTTTCACATATGCCTACATACACATGTATAGGTCTGACTGCGGATCGAACTGTAATGCAAACAAGTAAATTTTAGCTGTTGTTAAACTGTATGCCAAACCATATAAAATGTGCCTAATTATGCTACATGGGCTCTAAAAATAAATTAAGGTAAAATAATACTGTACTCTTTATACAAGTACTTCAAATGGAATACATAATACAAGATATTGATTCAAGAGGGTTGCCGTATTGAAAATCAAATGAGTTTTTGCCATTGCTGAGAGCACACAAGCCCAATGTAATCAGCCTGTTCAACTAATCATTACAGCAGTGCTGTTTGTGGCACTCCACTTGACAGTCTGTCAGCAATTCCATTAAAAACTTACTTTTCAGGCATTTATATTTTTGGCCATAAAAGTTTATCCAATGTGAGATTGAAAATACATATACAGACATGAAGGAAGGGAACTCCTCCATCCCTCCACCCAAGTTGCTTTTGAAAGGTCTGATCCTGGGTCACCAAAGCCAGGAAGAATTTTGCCTTTTATGCCAGTAAAATAGGATTGGGCTGAAAGGGTCTTTTGGTAATTAACTGCAGTTAACAGGAGCTTTGCTTTTGACCTTAGCTGACCTTAGGTTCTTTGACATGTTTTAATCACCAGTGTGTGAGGAACACTCAGATATTCTTTTTTTTCCCCTCAAATCATAGTTTCCTCTCTGGTACAGTCATTGGAAAAAGTTTTTCTGATATGACACTTTACTAAAGTGCCTGACAAATACTGCTGCCCAGATTTCAAGTCCAGTACAAGCTGTTTCCTTCTGTGCCAAAATCGAGTTTTCCTACTATAGTGCTTATGTTGAAAGCTGTCGCCATAAGCAGTAGACTCCAGGACAGTGGAGTAATGCATTATTTTGAACACTCCCTCCTACCTGCAGTGTAACATTTACAAGATTTGACACTCAGCTGGACCAGATCCTGAGCAGCCTGACCTGATACTGATGTTGGAACTGTCTTGCAGGGATGAAGGTTGAACCAGGTACCCCCTGTGGTCCCTTCCCACTTCCATTAGTCTGTGGCTCTGGGGAGTTATGTGCGACTCTGTAATGTCTGCTGACACAGAGGGCTGGTCAGATTCCAGTTTAGCGTCAGCTATAAGTATAAAACTTTCTGTTGCTTTAGGACATTTGGAGTCACAGTTTGCTTTGCTCCATTATGGATGTTTCGATTAGGCTTGCTGGAGAAACATCTTGGATTGCTCTTCCATATCCAAAGAGAGGGATCTATCTGACAAACTATGGATTCAAATGATTCATTTTTTTGGGGACCACTCAAAACTTTATTTACACAAAGATTAACTTGAATTAAAGTGTGGAAGTGTTTCTGAAAATTCTACCCTGTAGAGTTATGTTAGCAGCAGCACTGGAATTGTGTTTCCTTTCATTTTCTCTGTAACACCAAGCTGGTGAAGTTGCACTGGTGTAATTGGGATTATTCATAGACACTTTTTTAGATTTCTTAGTGACTAAGAAATAGCATGGTAGCTAGAAGAAAATAATCAAAATTAAGGGACATGTGAGCAAAGTATATCAAAATGCCATAAACCATACTAGATCTTAATAAGATACTAATTTACTTTTTACAGACATGTATCATAAATCACACCAGTTTCTTTGTTCAAATGAAAGCAAAATTATCAATGTGATGAAAGAAAAATCAGTTGCCAAGAAAAAGTAATGAGTATTTTTGGAAGTTGGCAAGCTCTCTGAGAGGGGCGAATGTGACCCTGGGAATAATTTGAAGTATAATGACTTGTTGAACACTATGACTTCACTTCCATTCCTAAAATGGGGCAGCAAGCTTGCATTCGAGTTATGACAGATATTATACATCGGAGTGAGAAAATAAAAATGAATATACATAATGAAATATCTTTAAAAGTTTACCTATGGTATAAGAATTAAATAAAAATGTATTCAAATTTATGGAACCCATCTCTTGATTTTTTTCTTTTTATATTTAATTGTTTACTGTCTCAGTAAGTTTCCAGCACACAGACAAATATATAAAGGAGAAGCCTTTCTGAAATATCACATGACCCTTTCCTCCTTGTTCGCTTACATTCAAGCATGTCTGATCCTTCCGTTACTGCTAGCTCCTTGCCACCTCATCTACCTTTAAAATACTTGCTGCCATCTTTGCTGGCATCATTTCAGTGACTGTTGTATGCCTTTGTTAGATTTGATGCTATCCTTTGGTCAGTGTTGAGGTAATTTCTAACCTTGGAAAAGAGGGTTGTTTATAATGCAAAAAAAAGCTGTTCTATTGTATGGATTTTTAAATAAATAAATAAACAGTGGCTTCTGTGCTCAGCCACTTTGCAGTCTTACACCTTCCTCCTGAGTCAGCTACTGTGCTTGTTTGCTCCATCATTATCCTGGCTGAAAAAATGTCAGAGTGATGGAGTACCTATGAGCAGCTTCCCAGAGAAAAAATAACAGGATTTGCTGAGCGAGCATGAGATGTGTTCCACAGAGAATCCTAATATCTGATGGCAAATCCAGGACAGAAGCAGATCCCCTTGCAAAGAGGCTAACCAATGATGGAAACACAATTGTCACAGAAGCTAAGGAGCAGTACTGCTTCTTAGAGTTGTGTTTGTTTTTTTTTTTTTCTGATGGTTGTGGCAAGGCCCACATATATATGTGTGTGTGTGTATATATATATATATATATAAAATGTATGCATATATATTTATAAGACGAAAATATATTTCTACACATATACACACATACATATTTATAAGAAAACCACATCCTCAAAATGTGAGAAAAATGATAAGGCTCTGAAGTCAAACCTACAAACCTTAAGGGATGTCAGAATTAAGATCTGCTTGTCCACATTTTAAATTAGGTTTGCCTCTGTGTGTGGAATGGTATAATCTTTAATTATATGACTGTATACTGATTTTTCATAGGCAGGCTGTGCCCTTCAGCAGATGTAAGAGGTAGAGTCCTTAGAATGGGGTGACATTCTTTCTGGTTTGGCTGATTTTAGTGACATTTTCTAGCTGTATTGCTGAACAATACTTAGCGTTTGAAAAACAAAATAACCTTACAAAATTATATTTCCCCTCCTCAGCCCACCTCTGCCTTTCTCATACACAAGTGGGTCAGTTGCAGGATTGGGATCTATAAATCAACAGTGTGGTTTTCTTTCAGTAGTGTGCTACAAGCGCTAGGTGTAGCTGATGCAAGGAGAGCCTGGAGACACACGCTTTGCCATAGGCATTGAGTAGTCAAGAAGAGAGGTGTAGATCTCCAGGTCTCCACCAGGAATTATGCTGTAGTGGCCATCAGCTTCAGGACTTGTCCTAAACACCATCTCTCCATTCTTTTTCTTCCCTTCCCCAGTCTTACCCAACTTGAGGCTCGTGGCTGTTCCTATTTCTGCCAATTTCTTTGTTTCCACCCTCCATCTCCAGAGAGGTCTCATTACCTGACATTGAGTTTGGTATATTTTCCTTTCCTCAAGCCTTTGAGAGCCCAAACAAGTAAAGTTTTGAGAACAGAATAGAGATATTCCCCCTGTCTTCTGTTCCCATTTCTAGTATCTCAGTACTAGGGCTAGTAATTGTAGAAGGAAATCCCATTCAGCACCTCCATCCCTACTGTGCCATTTGTTCAGTGGCAATGCAAGCATTTATTCTACTTGGCATCAGGAGCCTGCAAAGAGATGGAGCAAGCTCAGCTCATATGTGGTAGTTGCCCAAATGTAACATGGAACATGTCACTCTGCATTAGGTAATTGAAATTTTCCCTTTTCTGTTGAATTTAGCCTTTAGCCAGACACAACCCCACAGCACATCACTGGGGCTAGAACTAGTCTACCTTCCTCTACCTCACCATCATAATTCAAGTTCCTGGGTTTCAATACAATAATACTTAGTATTTCCAGAGTAAATGGTGATGAGGTTTTTTTATAGATGGTTGGTTGCATTTTGCTGAGAAATGTCTGAAATGCTTTAGCTGAAATCTTTTGATAGGCTCATCCTCAGCGAAATACCCTGTGAAGGCTGTAGCTTGGTCATTACAGTTCAGTAACATCAAAAGCAGCTGAAAGTGGGGGATTTAGAATGGAAAGTGTTGGGAAATCTTCATTACCTCTAATGCTGCATTACCAGCCCAGTGTGTTCATGCCCTCAGACATCCCTTTCAATGATGAAGAGGGGAGTTAAGATTTGTGCCCTGCATTGTTTTAAAAAGTAAAACAAAACCATTTCCTGTCCTCAAGCTCATCTGAAATGGAGAAGGTGTTCTCATGTGTACTGCTTGATTTCTTGCATATTAGTTTCTCTTTGGAAATTGTCTCTTTTTACTGATGATTATTATGTTCCACTGATGGCAAAACTGCCCAAATCCTTTGTGGAGGTGGAGAAATTAATTATTTTTACTCAGGTCTGAGAACATCAAAAAGGGAAACTTGAAACCTTTGTTCTGTGCAGTTTTATTCCACTCAGCTCTGAAGAATACAGAATGATGTCGTTCACTGGAGAGAGATGTACTGTATTATTTCAGAGGTTTATTGTTACCAATATAATTTGGGAATGTGCTTTGCTCCCTATGGAAAAAACCCTGATTCACAATGTACTGTACTTTCTCTTCTGATGTGCTTGGTCCTGCTGGATGCAAGTGGGCATTCATTCTCCTCCAAAGTGGATAAAAATTATTCAGCCTCCTGGTCACACAGCGATCTTGTTTCTCCCACAGTGGAACCCACAAATAGCTATAGCAATGTCTCCCATCTCCTGTTTCTCTCTATTTTCCATGATACTAGGAATTGTGCAGGTGGAAGGGAAGTGGCTAGCAAGCTTCGGGTTGAAAAGTTACAAAAAGCAGGGTGTTTGAATTGTCTTCCTCCATCCTAAACCCTTCACAGGCACAAACTGGCATAACAAACCTTATTTCCATAGGGCTCTTCTGTCTGGAAATGCCTAGACGATGCATCAGTAGCATAAGATGGTGTGAGAGAACATAGGGTGTCCTGGACACAGTGTGAACCCCACAGAGGCCAGCCTGTCTCTGGCTGCTGGGGACACCTGATCTGGGGAGGGAACTTGCTACCCAAAGATCTGACTACTGACTGCCTTTGGTTAGGAAATACATCAGGATTGTTGTCCCTGAGTACCAGGACACCACTTTCAGAGCTGTCCTTCCAGGCATAGTGAGATACTCCATGAAATGATGGGGGTGGATGTGTGTTCTCGGGATATTTTCATGCTTCTGGAGATAGAGAGGGTTTTTTTGGTTTGTTTTTAGTCACATTTCAGACAATAATATTGTATTTATTTCTGATTATACTAGCTTTAAGACATCTTAAATATCATCTTAAAACAGAGAAAAAAATGTTCAATATGAATAAAAGGCAGATCCATGTATTGTTCTTTTTCTACCTGTTTTTGAACAGGAACACAAAGAAAGCTTTTGAGGACATCCTGCTTTTAGCCACCTCTAAATAAAGGTATCCCACCATCCTCTGGCTGCACAGCAGCACTTCCACCAGCTCCTACCCATCAACTGTCCTTTACTCCCTCTTATATTATGCCCTAGGCCTTGCTGTTCAGAAGTACACTTCAACTGATGACAGCAATATGGATGTACTGCAGCTGCCCAGCTGCAAAGAAAGGTCCACCACTTAGCAGTCGGCAGGCATCTGATTTTTGTGCCTTGTAGTCACATCACAGTGATGTTGCACACTGTAATGACCACGGTGCCCTAATGAGGAAAACCTCTCACCACTGTGAGAAGTTGACAACTAGAAGATCAATATCCAGCGAGGTCAGATGTCCTACCCAAGGCTTTCCTTTCTGATGTGTTAAAACATTATAGACTTTGGGGGAGGGGGCATCAGGGGGAAGGAAGACTGCTGTCTTTTTGCTCAGGGTTGGGTGGGCTTGCTTTATTGAATCTGAGAATGGCAGTCTGTCCCCACCACCTCTTCCTCAGGAATGCAGCCAATGTCTTGTGGTTTGTTTGGGATAGAGTTGCCTGTCAGGAGAAGCTACTCACAAAAAATGCTTCTAATTTAATATAATTTTAGTTAAGGTGGACAAATGTCTATAGTCCAAATACATATATTTTTTATGATTGAAGTTTCAGTCCAGTTTTCTTAAGCTAAAGGCTTACCGATACTTCTCTGTACTCCGTCAAGCTCTAGTATAATAATTTATTTACATTTAAGAGCATTTTTGTTTCTGATTTAGAATAAATATAGCAATGAAACATTTCATACTGCTCTAAGAGGGGAAATCCATGTTCTCCTAAAACCTGATTTTTAATAACTTTAGAGTGAAAGTCAAAATTAGATTAAAGACAGGTTTGAGTGTAATAGGTGCACAAACCAGGAAGGAAAACTAATTTAACAGATTTTTTTCAGTTTCAATTGGAAATTTTATCACATAGAAAAAGCTTCATCCTCTCCCTTACATAAAGAACTTTGTCAGGAAACTTTCCAGAAGCAAAATTTTATGCCTTGCTCATCTTACAAATGGATCTCAATCTCTTGTAACCTTAGTAGCAAAGGTTACATAAGGATTGTTAAAAATTCAGTTTTCATAAAGAAAAGCCCTGGAGAACAAATGATATTAGTCCCGAGGAAATTACTTTTACTGCACGTATGTGACTGTAACAGACTGAGAACAAAAATCGATGGCTTATCCACACACAAAGTACCCCTGAGATTATGAAAAAGCGGGGCCTGAATAACTTATTTACTTGCTGAAAGAGCACTGGGACAAACATAAAACAAAACCAACAAAGAAATCAACCCGCTCTCTGTGCAACGACCAGTGTTTGCTGCAGCCTTATTTTCACAACACATATTGCAATGCTGTAGAGTATCTGTACCTAAGGGAATGCTAACCTTTTCCTTAGGTGCAGAGCAAGAACATGAGAAGTGCACGTTTTTACTCCAGTGCAGATTTCCTGAGTGATCTTCAGAAATTCATTTAATTTCACTGTGTATCAATTCCATGATATTTTCTATTCTCTTCAACAATGTTGGGAAAATGTATTGTAAAAATTTTAGAAGGTAAACCACCACAGGAGTTATATGGAATTGCATAAAAATATAACTCTTCTTTCTCCCCTTTTTCTGTTTTCTTTTAGTTGCCTTTATTTGTGATTTTAGTAGAAAGTAATGATATAGGAGCCTGTACTACTCTGGCATGTCCTGAGAACTAATTGCATTGGAGTTTTGTTCTATGTAAGGAAACTGGGTTTCTTTTCTGGCTAGAAGCAGCATATAGAAAGTGAAACCTGCCCTAGGAAGTACACAGGCTGAGTGGCTTGATGTACTTTAATGTGGTCATTTGATAGGGGAATATTGGTCTGCAAATTGTTGTAATTTAGGTCAGTTTCTGTCACAAATTCTTTTTTTACCAGCTGGTCTGGACAACAGACTGATGTTAGTTTTGAGTTTCTGTACAGATGACTCAGCTTTGCCAAAGTAATTTGCAGTGTATCTTCTGGGTTTCTATTAAGTCAAGTGGGTGATTCTAAGGGTGTTCTTCTGCCCAGATCCATTCACAAAGAAAATCCTGGCAATTGGTGTTGAACCATGGAGTTGTTAAGTCAGGGTTACTTAACCTGCAATTCCTTTTACTACAAGCACATAAGAAACAATGTGTACAAGTTAGAGACTCTTCTCTTCAAGTATGACTCATGTAGGTGCAATGAATATTCTTCTTTTATTTTAAATTTAATAGATTTTTATTTTTCACTGGAAGTTACTTTGGTGCTGGCGGCTTGCAAAAGGCTTTTGAGACCTGTTTGAGACTATTTAAACACTCAGACTATGTTGGGCACCATGACCTCACAAAATTATTTGAAAACTTTATTCAAACACCCCAAGGAGCACCCAGCATTTGGCCAGATGGCCAAGTGAAATCATTGGTTGACAGGGTGACTGGCAGATTTAGTGATTTGAGGTGATAAGTGCGTGTCAGCCTGTCACAGCACGCTCTGTTGCTGGGCTGGCATTGTGCTGGTAGCCCTGTTTTCCTCCTTATTCCCTTTTAATCGCAGGTTTCCTCTTTTGTCTTTCCGAGGCAGTGTTGCCATAGCAACGATGTCTCTTGACCATCCTGCTTTCCTCCCATCAGGGTTACCCCTGTCAGCCTCCCATCAGTGAGGTTTCACCCATCTCAGAAGCTCTCCCTTAAAGCTGTTTTCCCGGCACACACAAGAAAAGTTGGCGTACTCTTCTGTTGAGGTGTCTCTGGACATCGCAAGTGGAGCCACTGGGCTGGCACCCGGGTTTATGTTGCATGCCGGCGCAATTTTCCATGCAAGATGTCTGCAGCAAGCTGCTCTTGAACAGTTCAGCCAAAACTATAGGTATCTGTCAGCATTTGTAGGTGGTGATACAGCATGGTGGACACAAGACTCTGGTTCCTTCACTGTTTGCATCTGTCTTCTTTTAATAAGCCAAGAGGTGTTTTTTTTTTTCTGAAGTGACCAATGAGTTTGGCTTGTGGAGCACTTACTTATCCCTTGAAAATAACATGCTTTTTCAATATTTCTTAGGTAGATCAAATAGAAACTACCACTTCCCACATCCTGAAAATCTCCTCTTCATATTTAGGCTTGACCTGATCTTAATGCTCTTCAGCCTCACTTCACCAAAGCTAAACCTGCAACTTCAAAATCACTTCCTATTCCCAGGACAGAGTTTTTGCAGGCAAACAGTACAAAAAGTTACAGTGGGATTTGTAAAAAAATTGTTACTGGTTGCCCCTCAATCATCTTCCTAAAACATTTTTGATTTATCACACTTTTGAAACAGCTTCATTTAACAGTTGTAAATTTCTCTTTTCAATAAGACCCCAGTGGGTATAAGAACTTTTTATAGGGTTTGGTGAATGTATTGAAAAGATTAATTAAAAAAAGGTTTCATAAATATCTAAATGCATAAATGAATGTATTTTTAATGAATTATGCAGCAGTCTGTCACAACAGGCTATTTATACCAGAGATTTCAATTTGACACAAAGTAATGCATCTGTTTATTAAAATAAGGATTAATCGTATGTGTGTTACATGTGCAGACCATTTTATACATTTCCACAAAGAACAACAAGTTCAAACTTAAGTGATAAACTTCCATATGCAGTGCAGCTAGTGAATAGGTAAGTGGTTCTGAAGTGGGCAGAAAAGAATATATAGAGAGGAAGTATCTGGGAAGATATGATATAATCTATTCTGGAAATCCTGTTATTGAACAATAATTTACCTGATTCTGAGCTGAAACATCTATAAGGGACAGAATTAAGACTGTATACACAGTAAGATGTGTTAGTAAATGGAATTTCCTGTGCATGTAATGCAGTCACTGGATATATGGGCCATGGGTGCTGACTGACATTGCTGAAAGTGTTGTCCCAAGGTACTGCTGTATCTTATTGTCCAGTAATCCAGTAGACAGTAAATGGAAGACTAGTAATAAAACTAGTTAGAGTGGTAGAGTGGGTACGATTGTATCCCAGATATGGAGTGCATGGAGCTGGAGTGCATGGAGCTCTGCCTGGGGATGGATGAGGAGCTGACTGAGAGTTTATGGGTCAGGATTAAAGTGAGGAAAGGGACAGGTGACATTACAGTGGGGGTCTGCTACAGTCCACCTGACTAGGAAGACTGAGCGTATAAGGCCCTCTGAAGACAGATAGGAGCAGCCTCACGTTCACAAACCCTGGTCCTCATGGGGGACTTCAACCACCCTGATATCTGTTGGAGGGACAACACATCAGGGCATAAGCAAGCCAGGAGTTTCCTGGAATGTGTTGATGATAAATTCCTTCTCCAAGTGATAGAGGAGCCAATAAGGACAGGTGTTATGCTGGACCCTGTTCTCAGCAATAAGGAAGGGCTGGTGAGGAATGTGAAGCTCAAGGGCAGGCTTGGCTGCAGTGACCACAAAATGCTGGAGTTCAAGATCCTTAGGGCAGTGAGGGGGGTGCACAGCAAACTCACTACCTTGGACTTTAGGAGAGCAGACTTGGGCCTTTTCAGGGATCTGCTTGGTAGAGTACCATGGGATAAAGTCCTGGAGGGAAGAGGAGCCCAAGAAACCTGGTTAGTAGTCAAGGATCAGCTCCTCCAAGCTCAGGAGTGATGCATCCCAACAAAGCAAAAGAGAGACAAAAATGCCAGGAACAAAGAACGCCTGGGCAAACTCAAACACAAAAAGGAAGCCTACAGAGGGTGGAAGCAAGGGCAGGCAGCCTGGGAGGTATACAGAGAAACTGCCTGAGCAACCAGGGATCAGGTTGAGAAAGCTAAAGCCCTGACAGAATTAAATTTGGCCAGGGATGTCAAGGGCAACAAGAAGACCTTCTATTGGTATATCGTTGATAAAAGGAAGAATAGGAAAAACGTGGGCCCTCTCTGGAAGGAAACAGGAGACCTGGTTTTCCAGGGTATGGAGAAGGCTGAGCTACTCAATGACTTTTTTGTCTCAGTGTCGTGGGTTAAAGACTGCTTAAAGTTAACTCTGTGAGGTTTTTTTTTTCTCCTTCTTCTTCATAAATAGCTAGCAAGAGGCTGTGTTTTGGATTTAGGCTCAGAGGAGCTGATAAGAGAATAATGTTTTGTTCTGCTGCCAAGGTCAGCAGACGAGCAAAGAGGCACAGCCGGTTGCTAGCATAGGATTTGCCCTTATGTTAAGACAAACTCAGAATAGCCAATGATTTATTCCATAACATGCACGTCATTCCCAGTATATAGGTAAGAACACCCGGAAGAGTGTTCTCTTTTGCCTCCGCTCTGCTTTTTCAGTGCTCTCTTCTGGCTCGGCATTGCTTTTCCAAGGCCTTTCCCCCCCCTGCA
>NW_010097794.1:0-10824 GCF_000699245.1 Pterocles gutturalis | reverse complement strand
GCCCAGGGCCCCACCCAGCCTGGTCTTGAGTGCCCCCAGGGATGAGGCATCCACAGCTTCTCTGGGCAACCTGTTCCAGTGCCTCACCACTCTCACAGTGAAAAATGTCTGCCTAATATCCAACCTAAATCTCCCTTCTCTTAGTTTAAAACCATTCCCCTTCATCCTGTCACTATCAACCCCGGTAAATAGTCGCTCCCCCTCCTGTTTATAGGCTCCCTTCAAGTACTGGAAGGCCACAATGAGGTCTCCCTGGAGCCTTCTCTTCTCCAAGCTAAACAAGCCCAGTTCCCTCAACCTTTCCTCACAGGAGAGGTGCTCCAGCCCTCTGATCATCTTCGTGACCCTCCTCTGGACTTGTTCAAAGAGCTTCACGTCTTTCTTGTGCTGGGGACTCCAGGCTTGGACACAGTACTCCAGATGGGGTCTCACAAGAGCAGAGTAGAGGGGGACAATGACCTCCCTCTCCTTGTTGGCCACACCTTTTTTAATGCAGCCCAGGACACAGTTGGCCTTCTGGGCTGCAAGCACACACTGCTGGCTGATATCCAGCCTCTTGTCCACCAGGACCCCCAAGTCCTCTCCACAGGGCTGGTCTCAAGGAGTTCTCCCAGTCTACACAATTACCTGGGTTTGCCCCGGCCCAAGTGCAACACCTTAACACGTAGCCTTGTTGAACCTCATTAGGTTCTCATGGGCCCACTTCTTCAGCCTGTCCAGGTCCCTATGGATGGCATCGCTTCCCTGTATTGTATCAACTGCACCACTCAGCCTGGTGTCATCTGTAAATTTGCTGAGGGTGCACACGATTCCCTCATCTATGTCATTGATAAAGATGTTGAAGAGCACTAGTCCCAAAACAGACCCTTGAGGGACACCACTGGTAACCAGCCTCCATCCAGACATAGAGCCATTGATCACAACCCTTTGTCTGTGACCAGACAACCAATTCTTTATCCATTGCACAGTCCATCGTTCAAATCCATACCTCTCCAATTTAAAGTGAAGGATGTGGTTAGGGACCATGTCAAAGGGACCATGTCAAAGGTTTTGCACAAGTCCAGGTAAATTACATCCGTTGCCCTTCCTTTGTCCACTGATGCTGTCACTGCACCATAGAAGGCCACCAGATTGGTCAGGCAAGATCTGCCAACTCCACCAATTTATCGCCCTCTCACAATCCCTGCTGCTCCTCAACCCTTGGTGATCCTTGAGGTCTTTTCCAAACTCAATGATTCTGTGATTCTATGATTCAATGACACTAACATAAAACAAGTTCAGTCTTAGTGAATTTTGAAGCAAACACAAATATGTACATAAGTACATTCAAATACATTCATATACACCATGTCTTGAAGTAGCTGTTAGACACTGAGTGAGGCATTCTTGTTACAGTGCAGAAAATTAATCCGTATTTGTGCAGTACAGTTCTGAACAGAAGCAGGGCTGGAAAGGAATGCATTTGTATATACAACCGACATTTCACTGTAGAAAGCTCTGTTCTCTTTACACAGAAGGCTAAATAATATAGGTTGTGTTGTCTTAAGTATAACCAATGTTTTGTTGTGGATTTCTTTGACTTAGTTTTTGAATGATTGTGTAAAATAAGACATTGCTATCTTAGAGAAATTACAAATAAAAATACAGTAACAGTATGAGGCACCAGTAGAGGAAGGATATTTCTAAACTAATTATCCAACTTGTAGATATGGAAGACAAGCAAATATCGTACAGGTTTCAGAGATGAAACCTGTAGAGCCTTACTGTAATCTGAACAGTCAAGACCCAATTCATTTCCAAGGGGACAAATTCTATACCGTCTCATAGTGCTTTACTCTGCAAATGAGTACAATCAAATCACTGAGCAGTTCCAGGAATGGTGCCAACCTTTTCTGAAGAAGTGTATCAGTCAATCATTCAGTCTCACAAAACAGGCATTCAGTTTACATATCTCACAAGTGAATAAGAGACAGATTGTTCACATATTTGCCAGTCTGAAAGGAAGACTACCTATAGGAGTAAAAGAAAGAAAATATCGCAAGTAGATTTTGGTGAAATATTAATAAGGAGGGCAGGAAATTCCAGGCAGGACCAAGTTAAAACTAAGTTTTAAGTTTTCAAATATTTGTTTGTAAAAATAACTGTGGTGTGGGGCATTTTTTTTTTTGCTGTTTTTTGGAGGGTGGCGGGGGGCTTGCTTTTTCTTTATTCATGGAATACTGTTAGCACTTTCTTTATACATAACAAGCTGCAAAAATCTATGTTCTTTCTCCTGACACCTCAAAGATTTCTCTGCTTTGATATCACTTCCAACTTTATGCCTTGGTAGTCAAAGAAGAATTGCCCATGAAGGTACTAAACACACTCCTAAAACCAATTAAATGCTTTGGTAACAGACTTGATGGAATAGCAGCCCTGATCATGTGAATCATAGCTTTTGAGCCCTAGAGGCAGCAAAACACCATGTGTATTTGTCATACATCAAGACATAAACAGAATTATCAGCACAAAAGAAGCACTACTTCTTTTACACTACTCAAAGTCAAGTTTTGGAAGAGATGTAGGAAAATACCTACAAACCTTGCTCACAATCTCATATGGGAATATGCTTAGCGCATTAAAACAATGAGGCCAAAACAAGTCCTGCATCAGCACAGATACATCTGAAATCAACAAGTATAAAAATCAGCACTTCATTATTCTCCATTTAAGACACTTGAGATTCACCCCTGATGGCCAGATGCTACAACAGTCACCTATAGCATAGGCTGTTTTTCAACTTTCTGCCAGAAATCATTATTGAAATGAAGAAAGGGGGACACCTAGGGTTGTGTTTAATGAAGGACAGCAAACAGGCTGAATACTAAAATTGGTGGGAAGCAAAACCAAAACACTAATGAAACAATTGCCTTTAGCCGACTCATCGGTACTGTCTGGATGTTAATTACAACCTCCTTCAACTGACAATAGAAGTAAAATGATTAATACTTATTGAAATGTGTAGCCATAGAGCAGCCAAAGCAAACAAAGAACACAAGAGGTTTTTATGCAAAAATGACAATCATCCTCCCACAAATGACACAAAAATATTCCAAATCTGAGAACAAACTTTAAAACCTTGTACTCTTATGTGTCATATAGCTGCATCTCTTGCCTCGGTAAACCCATTGTGCAAAGAAACAAAGCACTGTTAAGGTAACAGAAACAAAGAATATAATCTTCCAAGAGTGAAAACTCCACAAGGGGAAACTATGTATTGGTAGCATCACTCCTGTTCCAAGATAAACATTGCAATCTACATTGATGTGTGACAACAATATACTCTGAGTACAAGGTCTCATTATATAAACAGTTACTTTTCCAGATGATCGATACAGCGGTTTCATCCGAACAAGTGATTTCAGGCCCATACAAGCAAAAAATAAAATAATAATGTTTTCCCAATTCTTTACGGCAAGGGTGAAAAATACATTGATGCTTTTTTACACTCACATTTGACTAGTCCAAACTACGCATTGCTCTATGGACCAAGTAAAGTCCTGAAGCAAACAAGCAAAAAATCCCACCCCAACCACTGAACATGTAAATAGGTTAAAAATCCATCTGCTGTGGTATTTATTCTGCACATGAACAGCAACATCAGAATTCAAGTCTAGCTTCATAGGCAGAAAAATGTAAAGAAATAAAATCCAGCTTTAGAAGCTAATTTCATGTTCCTTAACTTCGCCAGGAAAAAAAGACATTTACAATTAATGTTTATCATCTTCCAAGCCACTAACAAGAATGTGAGAACTACCACGTTTCCTTATTTTCCTTAAAATATCATCCTGTTAGCAGATAACTGTCTTTATTCACATTACAGGAGCAATAGCTTCTGACAGTTCTTAGTTGGGTCTGTGCTAGAACAATCTATCACCAGAGAATTCATATCCTGAAAAGAAATGAGGGCGACAGACCCACATTTCTGAAGTTCCTAATCTTGCAAAAACACCTAAGCTGAACTTTACTTATTGTGACAGACCTATTGAAAAACAATAGGTCTACAGTTGTGCATAAAGTTAACCTTTCCTTAAATCTTTTCAGGACTGAGGAAAGTCACATTCTTCTGTGTTCACAATTTAATGACTTGCATTAAGGGGTAAGGAGAAAGAGCACAGAATGCAACTCCAAAGTGGAATAACAGACAGATCCAAACTTATAACAAACACAAACAAAAGTTCTGAGTCAATCATTTATATATTTAATCATCCTATTAGGACAAGGCAATATTGGCATCATTCACTGTAAGTCATCCCAGGAGATACGTTTTCTTAGAGTCTCTATCAAAGCAAACTTCTAATGTGAGTTAATTATATGATTTATGATGCTGCAGAATTGCTGTATTTTCCTTTGCTATCTTTAGTTATAATTGGCAAGAAAATAAACTTTTGAAAATTCTGATCTCTTTCTTAATATAGAACCATAGAATGGTTTGGGTTGGAAAGGACCTCAAAGATCATCCAGTTCCAACCCCAATGCCATGGGCAGGGACACCCTCCACTACACCAAGCTGCTCAAAGCTTCATCCAGCCTGGCCTTGAACCCCTCCAGGGATGGGGCATCCACAGCTTCCTTGGGCAACCTGGGCCAGTGCCTCACCAGCCCCACAGTGAAAAATTTTTACCTAATGTCTAGTCTAAACCTCCCCTCTTTCAGCTTATACCTGTTACCTGCCCCATCCCTGGAGGGGTTCAAGGCCAGGCTGGATGAGGCTTTGAGCAACCTGGGCTACTGGGAGGAGTCCCTGCCCATGGCAGGGGGGTTGGATCTAGATGATCATTAAGCTCCCTTGCAACCCTAACCATTCTATGATTCTAGTGTCCTCTACCTCTAAAGCTGCTAATTATTCTAATTTATATGCAATCAATGCTTTAGTACAAAAATCCTTGAAAAATATTATTCAGAAGTAAAGAAAGAGCTGGTATAGCATGGCTAATTTTGCGATGTAACACAAATTATTGCCAAATCAATAGCTACATGGATTAGACAAAATTAATCCAAGAAGGTAATTATCAGACTCGGATAAAATATGAACAGTTTAATCTTCTCCTTGCACCCCCTCCTTATTTTCTGGTCTGGGAATTTAATTCTGAGGAATCACACTTATGTCTTATTGCATGTATGTGCACACTAATCAAAGGCAATCCTTTGAGCCTATCCCCTTTGCAATAACGTTGCTTAGAGTGAAAATGTTGTAGTAGAATTTGCAGCATGTTTCACTATCCTGAGATATTTGTGCTCTAGGTTAAACAATATTTTTCCCTTTCTGGGACGCTGTTGGTACAAACAATTTTGCTAATAAATATCTGAATCTTCATAACACACCACAAGTCTTGGAATATTTATTAGGTTTGTACTGTGAATCCAGGGAACTGGAAGGATGAGTGTGTGTGACCTTTGCCAGAACCATGTTAGTCCCAAATGTAATCACACAACTAATGATTTATTTTATTAATCTCAAAACACAGACCCAAGAGCAGTGTCTAGATACCTTGAGAAATAATTCACCTCCCAAGGATGGAACTGGACACTCTGTAGATGACACCACTCCTAAATCAACACAGAACCTCATCTGAAGAGGGAAACATCTCAAGAGGAGATGAGAGTGGTGAGGGACATTGAAACAACAAAGACGACTTTTTCCAAAGCTGCTATAAAATTGCCTTCCTTTGATACTTGTGCTTCTGTTAAGACCATAATCCACTAATTCTAATGCCCTGTTTAACACAAGTTATAACGCAAGTGTAGGCATGTCTGTTCCTAGTAATCAACTACTAACATTCTGTTACTGTTTCTAGACTAAGTGTATCTTCTGATGTCACGCCAACAGAAAACCTCCACATCAAAATCTTAGTCGTGTAACATTTGGGTACATGTTATTAATTTTACCATTTAGAAAGAAATGGAACTTACCGATGCAGTTCTGGACTCTCCTGGCAGCAATGTTGCACATAATGTCTTCTGAGTAACTTCATACATATTGCTGTACAAAATTCTGAAACAAACAACAAAGAGCTTGTGTGTAACAATACAGTAGGGAATCTGCAAATTCTTAGTGTTTTGGGTATTCATCAAGAAAATATCTGCAACAACAACAACAAAATGTCATATACATAATTCAAGTAAAGTGGAAAACTGAAGTTAGAAGGAACCTCAATGTCTCGAGGATTTCAACATTACTTCTCAAAGTGAGGAACCTTAAAATTTTTGTCATACATGTGCATACATACATCCACCGGAATTTATGGTTTGACAAAAATTCAGCTACAAAAACAGAACTATCTGTATTCGAAGTATATTAATTTTCATATGTGTTCAGTTGCCAGGCATTTGATCCAAGACTCATTATTCTTCCCATAAGTACATTTTATTACTTCATTTAAAGGTTACAAAGATCATTTCCAAAATATATTGATTTACTATTCACCCGGTCTTCCTCAGCTACAAGAGCTGTTTCACCCCTGGAGCTGACAATCAGAACTTTAAACACCCGATAACATCAGCATCATTTTTTCCAACATACTTTAGTGCTGCTATTCCTGACTATTTATGAATTTCATTATTGCCAAAGTGCAAATTATTAAATGAATGATTACCATGTCAGACTGCAACTCTTAGCACATTTAGATATATTCAATTTACACTTTTTTCATAGTTTTATAATTTTATTTAATAATATCTCCAGCACTGTGTCAGAAAATATAAAACAAAAGAAAGAAGGGCTACAACTGCTACTTTGATAGAAAGGGAGATAATGAGATAATTTTTCAGCTTTATTACGGTTACAGAATGACAATTAATGCATCACTGGGCAATCTAAGTAGGTTTGGTTTTGGTGGAGTTTTAAATGTGTTTAATGCTCTGATGATTCATGCACCAGATTGACAGTATTGTCAGCAGTATTGTCAGCACTAACAATTGGTTTGGACGCAGTAATCATTTATGCTAAATATGATCTTCTCTCTCATCAAAAGGAAACGTTCATACCACTGATCTTCAGAAAATGGATATTTGCAGAGCTGGACTGTGACTTTGCAGTTTTTAAGCTGACCCCTTAGGATGGAATAACACCAAGTTTCACATTTTGTGACACAGTTCTCAAGTATATCATCCTTAACAGAACCATTCCAGTGAAGATTTTACGCATCTCCCTGAATAAATCCAATAAGAACTCACATCTTCTGTGGTTCAAATATTCATCATGCATCAGCTTGGTGTCTGCCCAGGAAACCTTATAAAACTTCACTGCTCTCAAGTGGGGAAAAAAAAAATAAAAAAAGTTGTGTTTTTTTTTTTTTTAATGTAATGTTACTAACTGGAAAGCACTAATTTATCAAAAATTATTTTCTTCTTACAAACAAAATATCTTTGTTAACAAATTGTAGGTTACTCAGTACCAAAGAAGGTGCCATTCCTACTCTCCCTGACAACCTGTATTCAAACCGGGCCTTCAGCTCCTGCAACAAATACACTGCAAAGGAAACAGACAATAATCTACTCTCAGAAAAGAGCTTCTACAGTTTCATTTCCCTGCAATGAGTTTGATAAATGCAATTGGAAAACAGCTTTCAGAAACAACTATTGCCTTTCTCATCCTTCCACTGGTGTGCAATATACTTATATTTGTGGTGCTAGAATATCTTTTTCTTTCAGTCTGATAAAAATTGAATGACAGAATTAAAAAGGACCAAGCCTTAAGCTTAGAATTACACAGTACTTAGTTGCAAAGGAATGCGTACAGAATGACACACTCATTTATGCTTTCTTTCTTATGGCAGAGGATTCTTCATTTAGATATGGTATACGCTGCATGAAAAATAGATCTTCTGCTCCTGGTAAAATTAAATGTTACCGATGCATGCATTTTTCCTGAAGTCTATTTTTGATAGACATCTATTATATTGAATCATTCTGGTTTTTATCAAGCTTTGCACAACCAAGCATTGACAATAGGAGGAACATATTAGACAATTTTTTTTTAGCCAAGGCTAGCCTGTGGGGGCAGAAATCATTCAGTCATTAAAACAATACAGTTAACCTTGTACAGCTGCCCTAGTTCTTTAAAAATACAGCCTGCCTGATCTCTTGAACTAATCATCACTGAATAAACCTATGTAGCAAACCTGGTTATTACTTCATGGTGACTGTCGTATGACAATACTCACTGACTGCACAGAATTCATATTAAAATAAAATCCACATTTAACCTTGGAGAAGTCCATCAAGTCCATTGACCTATTCCTGCAGACAGCCACCAAGTTGCAGTAGGCTGCTCTTCCTGCTTTTAACAGCTGGTCAAGCCTGATCTAAATTAAAGAGGGATTTGCAAGGCAGAAGAATTCTTTATTTACAGTAGGGAATGTGAACACTATACCATGCTTTCACCTAAATAGCAACATCAATGCAGAAGAGCCAACTACAGATTTCAATAAGTGTATTTAATGGAAACAATGTTATTTCTCTGAACCACATGTATCTTGAGACAACCAGCACCTGTCTCTGTATATACATCACCACTAACTGTCCATACATGATCCAAAACCTGGAAGTAAATTTTTAGTTACACATATTTACTAATGCAATGGAAGAAGCTATGAGTCAAATAAAAGTAAAATAACTGTCCAGTGCAGCTGCCAAAAGTCCAGTTGACTCATGTTAAGTAATTTGGCTTCTGTACAAAAAACTGAACAAGAAAACAACATGTCTAGTAGCTACCCCTTACTTCTCAGCGTAAATGTAGAAGCTTTCAGTTACAAGGGAGGTCAACTTTCATGAGAAATCTTGAATGTTTTTTTGCAAAATTCAAAATTCTGTGGTCATTAGAATGCTTTAAAAGCATATCTTCCCAACTCTGATACTAAAATATGCATTCACTATATAAATACCATGTATGCAAAGATGGCAGACTATTTAATAAAAAGGGGACCAGCTAAATTAATTTAAAAAGACAGGGATGGCAAAATACAAATTTACAGAAGAGTTACAAAGCAAACCATTTCCAGAGAACTCATTTATTAGCTGCAACAAATAAACATCAAATCAAAAATAAAAGTCATGACTGCCAGGTAATGTATTTTTAGAGAGATAATGTCATAGTTTTGAACCTGTCTGGCAGCCAAACACCAGAACAACCACTCTCTCACCCTCCCCTCTCCCAGGGATGGGGGAGAGAATTAAAGGGATAAAGGGAAAAGAGACTCATGGGTTGAGATAAAAACAATTTAATAACTAAACTACAATAATACTGTAAAGAATAATAATGATAATAGTAAGAGTGATATATACAAATATACACGAGTGATACACAGTGATACTGCTCACCACCCAATGAGCAGGGCTCAGCCTGTTCCTGGCTAACAATCCCAGAGCAGGGAGAGCCCTGAAACTACAGTCCTGGAACAGAGATAAGAGCCTGAGTGTGTCAGAGAGTGAGACGACCCTGAGAGAGGGGCAACCCAGAAGCAGAAAACCTGGAGAAAAAGAGAGTACTTCCAGACAGACTCTCATCTATATACTGGGCATAACGTGCATGATGTGGAATATAACATCGGACAATTTTGGTCACAATTCTAAACCTAAAGTTGAATCCTAGGCCAGTAATTGGGGCTGTGCTCCCTCCCAGCTTCTCCTGCCCCTGCAGACACTGGCACAGCAGAGAAACTGAAGAGTCCTTGAACGTCCTGGCAGCAGCTGTAAACATCAGCATGTGATCAGCTTCTTCTCAGCACAAACCCAAAACACAGCTTTTTACCAGCTACTGTGAAGAAAGTTAACTCTGTCCCAGGTGAAACCAGGATGAAATCAGACCCCACCCCACTTAACTTGAATATTTTACATGGTCTTATGAAATAAGATCTTTAGAACTGAGACCAAAATCCATAAGATTTGCAAGTGTACTCAGTCCTTATTCTGCTGCCTGAGCCATAAAATTCCTCCGTCTTGTTGTGTTATCACAGAACATGTACCTTGTTCCACTCCAGTGAGACACAGACTAAGTGGCATCCAGCCCACCACATAAAAAAAAAAAAAAAAAAAAAAAATCACGGTCCACAAAACCACTCTAATATTCATTTGTCTCATTGCTATGCAGATATGCAACGTAGCAGACAAAAAAGTAAAATTAAAAACTAAAGTGTCAGAGAACAGTAGCCTTAACAGCTTTAGCTTTCTGTGACTGGCAATTATAACACAGACAATCCATGCAAGCACTGCCTTTGACAGTTTTACAGATAAACTCTTTAAAACCATTAAATGGTTTAAGAGACAGGAAACAGCAAAGAGACAGGAGGCACTAGAAAGCAAAAGTTTGTTCCTCATACCCATAATGTCAGTTCCATCTGAAAAACAACACTGCATCAGCTCACCCACATGACCATTAACACCTCTGCAAAAGGCAGCTTGCATAAATAGGAATAACTACAGCTCATCTGGGCGAGAGGCAGTGCATATTTAGCTACCAGCGTTTAGAAGTAACTCAGTTTTTATTTTGCTCAGATCAACACTTAGCATGTTAAGAACCTTGTTCAAAGTAGTATTTGCACAATGAAAAAATACAGAGTCTGTCTTTGCTGCCTTCCACCTGAGAAAAGCTGTGACCCGTTCATACTTCTGCCCTTCACTATGTATAGAGTACAGGGGTAAAATATCTGTCAGAAGGTAAACCCAGAACAAGTGCTCACATAAAAGTACTGTTGTAGAAAAACTGTTTGAAAATAGTCTCTCTGTTGCTGTACAGGAGTTTTTTGAGGGTGAGGGTGATATGGTTTACCCGTTGTAAGATTTCCT
>NW_010097793.1:0-33659 GCF_000699245.1 Pterocles gutturalis | reverse complement strand
CCTTCCAACCTAAACCATTCTGTGATTTTATGATCTCAATTTCGCCATCTTCCCATGTTTCCCCACCAGCATCGTTTCTGCCTGGTCTGTTTGCCACCTGTGGGCAGCAGCTGGGGAACCAGTCAGTGTCCAGGATGGGGCCTGTTAGCCCAGGTCCCATACAACCAACTGCGCAGTAGCCAGGGTCCACCAAGTTGCAGCTGAATAGAGAAGGCAAATGCAGGATGCTGGCCAGGCGTAACACCCAGGCCGTGCAAATGTTGTTGTGTTATGTGCCTGAGGCTGTAAATCCAGGATCAACTCCCGGGCATCACTTTATGCTGCACACAGGAGAGAGGGGTTAGCAAGAAATCTTTTCGAAATTGGTAGCTACCAAGGGAGATCCAGGATCAATACAAATTGATCCTGGTTCCATCTCACTGACTGATACTTAAGCTAAACCTTCCAGTTTAGTAGTCGTGTGGATTTTCAATAGGGTCTGAAAGCCTTTTTAAAAAACATATCACAAGAGCTGGTGAAGAATGCAAACCAGAGCAAGCGTAGACATGTGAGCATAGTGTAACTGCCTTTTTTTTTTTTTTTTTTTTTCCTGACGGCAAATTGCTTATAAACATCTTCTAAATTTCACAAATGTGGTTGTGCTGAAAGGAAAGAGCGAGGCTGGCAGTGCTGGCGCCGGGCGTTACGGGGGATGTAACCTGCTGGTGAGCTTGGCGCAGAGACTGAAACCTTGGCAAGGTACCGTGGTAACATTTCCATACATGTTTATGGGTTCTTTGAGGGCTTTTTTTGGTTAAATGTTTTAATTATATTATTCAAGGAGATTTCATGGCTTCAAAATCCAACTATGCTTTTGAAAACGGCTTTCAGTTTGCAAGTTGCTCCGTGGAAAATGTGTCTGTCTGGTGCGCTCGGAGATGGGGAGCAAAGCTCATGGCTAGCTGCCTGCTCAGAGGCTTGTTGTACAGCTCTGTAAAATGGGGCAAGAGCTGGGGCATCTGCCCCATTCCCATCCAGAGGAGGTGGGTGCACACTGCTACAAATCTAACACATTGATGATAAAGGTGTCGGCACCCTGGACTCCGGCACCAGCATCTGCTGACTGAGCACTGGGGAAGGGCATCACCGTGGTGTGGAGAGGGTCCCACCAGCACTGGTTCACTTAGGGCTTGAGTTTATCCATGGTCTCAGCTGGCACTGGAAGGAGAAGCTGCAGGCAGGCTTAAGTTTACCGTGCTTCTAACAAGGACATTTTCTAACAAAACCAGGTTGGATGAGGCTTTGAGTAACCTGGGCTAGTGGAAGGTGTCCCTGCCCATAGCAGGAGCTGGAAGTCAATGATCTTAAAGTTCCCTTCCAACCCAAACCATTTTGTGATTCTGTGATTTTGGCTAAATTCAAAATGAGCCTGGCCTGATCTGGCTGTGCTAGGACAGACCTCTTGTTCGTATTTCCATTGAGCTTTTTACGTGTTTCACCATAGGGAGCCTTGCAAAATGCGGTGCTTTGCTTTATGAACTCTCCCCAGCCTGCACCTTGCAATGCTCCTTTTTGCCATTTTCTCCCCCCATGCAGGCTCAGTCCTGACAACAGGCTCCTGTCTGCAGGATGCCGAGTGCTCCTGAAGTGCAGCTGCACATTCCTGTTTGGACATCTGGCACCGGAGCTGCTGCTGGTCCGGTTTTGAGCATCTCTTGTTAAAACTGGAGGCAGTCTGAGCACTGCTGAATTCCAGCAGCTCTGCAGGGTTTCCATTGAATAATACTGCAATTCAAAAAAGAATAATATACCTAAGTAGTAGAATGAAATCCAGGATTTCTCACTCTGGGATATCTAGGGTCCTCCCCAGTATTAAAATGTATTACAGGATCCCTTGGGGGAGATGCATTGTCATTTTTTTTTTTTTAAATGGTTGTAGTAGCAAAGACACAGAAAGTGATTTTGAAAAATGCTTTAATACACCTAAATGCATGTTACTCCGATCATGGGTGAGCTCAGGGAGTGCGAGGGGCTGAGGTCCCTTCACCCAGGGCTCAGGGCAGGTGGGTGCTGGTGTCCGTCCCCATCCCCACGGGCTCAGGGCATGCTGTGTTTGCAGGGCAAGCTCAGCCCCAGCTCCACCTGGGCCCTTGCAGGTGTTAGACTTAAATCTCTTTAATTTGATCCAACTTTGAAAATCAGCGTAATTGCTTTTGCATTGAGCATGTGATTCTCAAGAGAAAACATGGATCGATTGATTGCTGCCTGGATACGGTGTGGAGGGACTGGAAGCTGCTGGAGATGGTGCAAAGGGCTGGAAGCATCTCTCCAGCCCTGCTTGTCAGGACCTAGAGTGGTACCAGTGCTGGCATTGCCTGCGCGTCTCCCTGTGGGTAGGGAAAATTCCCGTCTTGGTGCAGAGCAATATGTCAGAGCCAGCAGCATATCAGAATGAAATACATTAATTGGCAAGTGCTGGGAAATTACAGATACTCTTAATGAAAAAGAAAACCTTGTTTACGGTTTCTAATGCGCTGCTGAAGATACCGGCTCCCAAATAAAAATACTTAAAATTACGATTAGGATTTATTTACATAATTACTGCAAGAGAAATTCTAAGTATGTGCTAAGCAGTGTGAGAGAAACCTCACGGCTTTTCTTCTTTGCTTTCCTGTGTCTCGAGGTTAGTTTGCTCTTAGTGAGTCTATTAAAGCTTTTACTAACTCAGTGAGGCAAGAAGGCATTTGTTACAAAATTAATGTATATATATATGCATATATATTTTTGTTTTATTGACTGTGGTAAGAGCATATGGCTGAGTAAGAACCAGATCATCCTTGTAATTGTAGTGTTGGCTGGAGAACGATTCAGTAGGTGGCATTACCTTTTTACGGCAAAGCAAGTTGATGTCCCAGCGTGGCTGTAGTGACAATGCCCTTGGGGTTTGGTTCCAAGGGGCTGCATCCCCCACTGGTGGGAGTGAGATCTGCCAAAGCTGCCATATAAATTTATATTAATTGTTCGTTCCGAACCATATTGCCCAGCATGTCCTGGCCACCTTCCAGCCCCTGCGGAGACCCCGGGCCAGATCCTTGGTTGATGTCTGGGTGGCTCTGTTGACTCTGCTGATTTATATCTGCTGGAAATGTACAGTATGCAATAGGGGCTGCGCTGATTGAAACCAGCCAAGGGGATGACAAATCTTCCTCTTAATATTTCAATTGACTTTGGCAAACTTGCCTCTTCCTTGTGTATCCTAAATCAATGTGTAAGTGCTGCTGACAGTAATTTCCACTTTTGTCTGTGCAGATGGCTGCCCTTCGCTAGGCTGCGGTGTTTATACCTGCTAAGTTTGCAAACACTTTCCTGCTACAGCCTCCCATTGAGCAGCATTTTTTCTTTAGCTGTCATATTTGCAAGATCATGGAACCATAGAATCACAGGATGGTTTGGGTTGGAAGGGACCTTAGAGATCATCCAGTCCCACCCCCTGCCATGGGCAGGGACACCTCCCACCAGCCCAGGTTGCCCAAAGCCTCATCCAGCCTGGCCTTGAACCCCTCCAGGGATGGGGCATCCACAGCTTCTCTGCTCAAATGGGAATTTTCTTCTTTCAGTGAGAGCCGCTGAAGCTTGGAGCGGAGGCACTGGTGCGATGTGTGTCTGGCTCTGGGCAGGGGGGAGGTTGAACCATCTCAGGGGTCTAAATAGTCCGAAGCAGGGTCTGAGAGCTGGTGTCCAGATCCTTGCCTGGCTTGAGGGTTGTGCTACTGGATCCTATGACTTTTTAATTGCATGTCAACACAGACCCCTATGCACTATATAATTATTATCAAATAGCAAATCTCTGGGCTGAAAGCTGCAGTATGAGTGCTAGAGACTCACATTTTTCTAAGGCACCACTGTTCTGTCTCTGCTAACTCTTATTCGGCATAAAGAAGAAGCTGCTGCTTTGTTTATTTGTTTAGCTCCTGTCTTACACGCTAAACAAAATCTGCAATCCATCAGTCACACACCCAACCTCAGTACACGTTCCCTGCTGTAGGATGCTTCGGTCCAGCTACTCTTTCAAAGCAGGCTATTGTGCTATTCACATAAAACAAAGACAAATAATTAAAACAAACCTTTCTCTTCCCTTTTCTCTTGCTCTCAGGGAGAAGATGCCATTCCACCATGTAACAGCTGGCTTGTTGTACAAAGGCAACTACCTGAATCGCTCGCTCTCCGCTGGCAGCGACAGCGAACAGCTCGCAAATATCTCTGTGGAGGAACTGGATGGTGAGCATCGTCCTGGCGGTTCGCTGAAGGGGGCTGGGAACGGGGAAAGGCTGGTGTTTGCCGTCTCGGTAGCGTTGTCGTGCAGTAACCGGAGGTGTTCTCCCTGAGAGGCAAGGAGCAAAAGGCAGGTCAGAAGCGAGATGGCTCAGCAGATCGGGGACAAAGAAAAGGTCCCTGACCAAAGTTATGTTGAAAGCTGTAGACTGATTTTAGACTCAGATTTTGTCCTTCTGCCTAGAAATGAGGCAACTTTTTGAAGGAGTAAGGCTGCTTTTTATGGGCAAAACTGCACAAGAGAAAAAGTGAGGCTAATATCTTTTTATAGAGATGTCTTTAGCCTTTCCTGGGAACCTGCAGAGCTGAATCTGTCTTCCTAGCAAGTCTGCTCATTTGCTTTGTGGCCTCTCAAAAGTGAGGTTTCTCTCTGTGTCTCAGTATAACAAGATGCACAGAGGTGGCTTGTGGCTTAAGAAGCTGGAAAGAGCTTTAAAATTCCCTTTTCCAGGTCAGTGACTGAGAGCATAGACCAGCCTCAGGCTGGCAAAGGCGATAGGGAAGGTTGTCCACATCTGCTGTCTGTAGAATCCCATAATTTCCTCCCTGGAATCTGGTTACTGCTGGTTATAGATGGGATGTGAGGTCAGGTAGACTCCCAGTCTGGTTTGTGGTGGGAAGGTCTCTTGTCTGGGTAATTTGTGGCTCACCAGGGTCATTTCTAAGCAAAAGTTAATATTGTTGATAACTGGTCTTTGAGGGCTGTGGAATAAATTTAAGCTCTTGGTTTGCTTCCCAGTGGACATTTGGTACAAGGCATGATCATGAACAATGGTCTCAACGGAGAACTTGATGAGAAAATAAGCAAGGGAATGGTGCAAGGTGGAAACGGTCCAGGACAGGATGGAAGCATTTTGGCAAAATAGAAGGCCAATGTTTCTGCCCACCCTACCTCTTTTCACCTGTGCTTTGGTCAATCAGACCTTAGTTTTCGAGCCTTTTCAACTCAGAGCCTTTGGATTTGGTTTTGTGAGCTTTACATTAACTTATATTATGAACAGTGTTTTCTGAGTATAGTATTTGTAGCTGCTTCTCTTCTTCCCAATGAGCATGTGCTGAACACAGTGCAGATGAGAGATGCAACGTGAGAAACCACTTTCATCGCAGCTTTAGCTAAGACCCCAGGAACACAAGGACTGCAGAGGCTTCTGGGCTTTTTTTCTGGATTATAGGAGCTTTGCTTGAAGATTTGAGTTGGTGAGCAGAACAGAACTGGCTTAGCTTCTGTGCATCCTACAGATGACAAATTATTTTGCAAGGTAGAGCTTAGCTGTTGTCCCTCTTCAGGATAACAAGGGTTGTCCGAGCAGATAGGACGATGTTGGATGAAGTCTTGTAGCTTATTTCAGATGGAGAGAAGAAAGGTTTTTCTGCTGTGTCTCCCCTGATCAGAGCACACCTGCTATAAATGCCTTTGAGATTTGCAGACAACTGTCAAGAGCTGATTCAAGTGGCATCAGGGCTACAACCCACCACCAGGGCTATCCCGTTGCACAAGGGAGACTTGTCCATTATTTGTTCCCCTGTTCTTTGCATGGGAATGGTCTGTGTCTGGGAGGGGGAAGGAAGCCCAATCTCATTTCCATCCTCCCCATGTCTCCCTGCTGTCAGCCCAAGCCACGTCGGGCAGTCTGCAAGCTTCACGAGCCCTCTGGGCATCACCTTCCCACTGGTGGCTCCGGGGTGGGAGCAGCAGACCCGCATTCCCCAAGGAGAAACCAGCACTGGAGAGGCTGGGGATCATCTCTGTTAATTAACGGCAAATGAAGTGAATTAGGTGTAGAGGAGCTGCCTTTTGAGAAGGCAGCGGCGAGTCGCTGCTAATGCGAGCGCTGCATCCATTTACCGTGGTCGGCGCCCCATTATAGCTGTGCTGTTGAATTGGAGAGCAGCAGAATTCATTCATCTCTGCCCACAAAGAGTATCCCCCTCATTCTCCAGGAGAACTGTTAGAGCTCTTTAACTAATCATCCATTTATTCTCTGGCTGTTAAGCACAGGCTCCTTGTTAGAATTTAGCTATATTTTTTTTCTGACAGCCTTTTGCTTTACAAACACCTATTTTGGAGGGCTTTGCGTCTTCGCCATGAAGATATGTCCCAGTTCTTAGCCTAGCAGAGAAGAAGTCAACCTCAGGCCATTTTTTTTTCCACCTGCAAACACAGAAATGGTACCAAATTGATTCACGTCTGTTAAAGCCCAGTCAGCATAAGAAGCTGGAAACAGTTTTCTGTGTGCCAGCTACTCGATTACAGCCCAGCCACCGGAAAGTATAGGTAATATTAGGTCAGCAGTCGCTACCTCACTGTGTTTTGTCACTAATACTAGATCAGTGCCCGGCTGTGCTGGGAATTGCTGAAGGTACCGCTGTTCACTGCCCAAACCCGAAACAGAAATAGTCTTTCTGCCTTTAAGCATAAACTCTCTCAGGGTGAGTAACAAAATGTTCTTCCTCGAGAAGTTAATGTCAGTGTATGGGAGCTTTGTGGATGTATCAAGCTGTGATAGCTCGATGCCAATAACATATTTGCATTTAATCTTACAGGCTGGGAAGGAGATGCCAAATTCTCCTTGGTTTCTTTTGCAATGAGATTTTGGTCCTGAGGGAGTTCCAGCCTATTGAGAAATTCCAGTCACACGTATTAAATTATTAAAGGTTTGAAGCTAGGGAAGTTGGTGGGAATTTTCTCTAATGCTCGTCTGAGCTCAGGGCTCCAACAAGTGCTTGATCTGTTGGGTTTTTTCTAGCAGTTTTGGGGGTTTTTTTTTGGGTTTTTTTTTTTTTTTTTTTGTTTTTTTTTTTTTTTGTGTGTGTGTGTGTCTAGCATTGCGTATCTCAACGCTGTTCACATTGGGAAGGATTCCTGCAAGTGTGGGCTCTGGGATGCTGCAGGGCTGGCTGGGATGCAGCCTGTCTCCCCTTGCACAGCCCTGCAGCGAACATGGACAAATACTCTGTGTTTGCAGCCTGCGGGCAGTGGTTGAAGGATAATACAGAGATCAGGAAATTAAAAATATTTCTGACTTCAGGTAATGTAAGGGGAAGGGTTTTTGGATGAAGGTTGTGCCGTTCAAAGCGGCGTGCCGAGGGTGCTGCTCTGCTTGTTTTCCGACGGGTTATTTTTCTCCTATGAAAACTTTTCTGACTTGCATCAGCCATCTGTCGACTTTAACTCTGCTCATTTTTTTTTCCACCCTGCTTTAAATACTACGCTGGCAGTGAGGAAAGAGGCTGAAGAGATAGCGGGTCACTCTGCTGATGGCTTGTCTCTCCCTAGCAGCGGTGTTTGCTATTTGCAGTTCCGTAGTACCGTGAGGGTTTTTAGGAGCTGTCGTTGTCACAAAGGGAATTAACTCACAGAGAGCTATATTAGGCGATACTTAACTTTGTAACATCAAGTAAATGACGAAGTTGAAAGTGGCAGGCCATCCATAACCTGTCTCTTGGGGACTGCAAAGTGTGGTCAGGTCTCAGATGGATGTTATTGCCATATGCCTAGTGGTTTCTGTGCATGAGATTACAAATGAAGGCTGGGAGGAACTGTTTTACATATAGCTTTTTCTGGCTATTGTTGGTTGACATAAAATTGTGGCACAGTTTTGTGCATACTCTGTGGTTTCCTCATCCCTTTTAAAACCAGCTTCTGTCCTCGCATCACAAACTGCTAGGGGTATTTTTAATAAAAAATGGTGGATGGAAATCATCATGTCAAGCCTGAGTCATCCACCTCCATAGGCACTATCTAAAGGGTATTGTCAGGAGGTAAAAACATTTCCATAGTAGGAATCTGACAAATATCACCTGAAGGGAGGCACATGCATTCTAAGTAGGCTTTGCAAAAAAGTGGCTGTGAAATGCATGCTAGTCAGTGCCTTGCAGAGAAAACCCAAACGCGAACCACAGCAGCAGCTATTTGTCCAGAAAGACATCATCATAAATCCTTACCTGACCCAGATTCCTTTGAAATCAGCAGGAGGAGACGTTGCTGCGTGACAGTAGGACAGCTGTTGGCATCTGGGGCCTCGGGCAACCTGGTCCCTGCCCCAGGTGGGGTCTGTGGTATCTACAAGGCTTTTTCTAGGCTGGGAGATTTATATTTATTTATTTGTTTGTTTGTTTGTTTATTTATTTATTTTCTGGTTGTAGACATCAACCAGTCCTTAAGGTTGAGATCCACAGTGGAAATGCCAGTGCATGGTTTTGCCTGTCTGAACTGGAGATGTCAGCAGGGCAACGCGTGAAATGGGGGCAAAGCTGCCAGCTGCGGGACCTGGGGCGCAGCAGGCTTCAAGGCAGAAGTGTAGGGACTCCCCTCACCCAGGGACTTTTCTATCATCGTAGTTTGGATTTGGGCTTGTTTAGCCCAGAGAAGAGAAAGCTTCTTCCAGCAGCCTTCCAGTGCTGAAAGGGGGCTACAGGAGAGATGGGGGGGTTCTTGATCAGGGGTGGGGGGATAGGACAAGGGGGAACGGTTTTAAGCTGAAAGAGGGGAGATTGAGATGAGATCTGAGGATGAAATGTTTTCCTGTGCGGGGGGTGAGGCAGTGGCCCAGGGTGCCCAGAGAAGCTGTGGATGCCCCATCCCTGGAGGGGTTCAAGGACAGGCTGGGTGAGGCTTTGAGCAACCTGGGCTAGTGGGAGGTGTCCCGGCACTGGGTGGGCTTTAAGGTCCCTTCCACCCCAAACCATCCTGTGATTCTATGAATCCATGATTCTGTGATTACACATCACATTGTAGATTGTGCTCCACCCGGTTTCTGTTTCTTTCCAGCAACCCCCCCTTCTGTGACCTGCAGAAGCTGCATTGTTCTTTCCTGGGCTCCTGTGTAAAAGTCAAATGTGAGCGGCTTCCGAGTGTACTGGGAAACAGCTCTGGAAATAATGCAAAGGGCACCGCTGAATGATGCCCATATGGATTTTAAATTAACAGTTGTCTCCTGCATGCCAATAACACAGGCAGTGACAAGTGGCTGAAGATGTGTTGAGGCTGCAGTGGGTTCTGGACTCCCAGCAGCACGATGAGGTGGTCGGTCGTGGGGCTGGTGGCACGCTGGGTCCCTGCTGAGGAGGGGGACCAGGTAAAATAGTCCCACATCACAAACGCAGCTGTGCTGTCCTAGCTCTGCCTCTAAAAATAAGGCCAAAATCCGGGATATTTACCCTCTTGTCCATGGCTGATATGATAGTCCTTGGATGCTGTAAGTCCTGGGGAGAGCGGGGCTGTGATGCTTCTCTGTTGACTTGCAGGCTCGTCTGGGGGTTGTTATTTAGCAGAAACCCCCTGAGCCATGAGGATTGTGTCTGATCTAGATCCTAGTTCTCTCCCACGTTATCAGCAAGGCTCAATAAACAGGCTTCTGCTCGCTGGAGACTCAGGGCTGCCGTGCGACTCCTCATATCTCTCTCCAGGTGTTGATTTTTCTCTGGGTCTGCTTGTTTGCTCACAGAGATTTTAATCGTGCTGATGGGCGCAGGAGGTAGAGGGACGGGCAGATTCCCTCCAGCCCTGGCAGCCAGCTGGCTGTGCCGTGTTGATGGCTGAGGCTGATTATCTTTGGTGTCCCAGGTGAGATCAAACAGGGGTTTGGAGGAGCAATGTGCTCGAGGAGAGAAACCCAGGGGGGAGAGGAATTAGTCAGTTGACTGACTCATGGAGCAGCAACAAGGCTGAGTCTGCTCTGCTCGGCTTTTTGTCCATGGGAAGGAAAAAATAAAAACAATTGGAAAAGTGGAAAGAGAGAGAAATAAGGAAGAAAGAGCATCCTGCTGGCGAGGAAGGAGTTGCAGGGGTATTCTCCTGGGTTAGGAGACATTGCAAGGGGGAGCGTGCGCTGGGGTCTGGCCACATTGGGATGCTCTGATGGCCGATGTGGGGATTTGTGTGTGGGTCTCTGAGACTGCTTCAGCGTAAGCACTGCAAGCAGGCTGGTAATTAAGTGGATGAAACAGGATAAAGCTAATTTTCTCTTTTGCAGAGTTCTTTTTTAGAGAGAGGTTTATCCACAGCGTCTCCGCTGTGAGTGATCATGGCTGGAAATGGAATAATTTATGTCTTATATTGGGCTTTAACAGTGTTTCATGTCTCTGAATATAAAACTGCGGCAGCACTATGCAAATTCTTCTGCGGACAGAAGCAGCTGTATCTCTCACTTCTGCTGAGCTCCTTCTGCTAGTTTTCCAGTTACGTATTTTAATCACAGTGTGGGTTTCCCTGGGACTCAGTAGTTACAGGTACAAAGCAGCTTCCATTTAAGAATCATTAAAACTGTCACAGTATTAATATTCTGCATAGGATTATTTTATTCCTAGGTGCACATTTGCCCCAGACAGTGTCCAGTGGACGAGAGGAGCTGCTGAAGGAGAAGTCATAGCTACCTGTCCCAGGCTGTGTGCCAGCTTAACCCTGATGAAGTTCTAGGAAATCCACCAAGGGCAAAATTTATAATTCCCTGTCCCAGCCCCATGAGTAGTCTCCAGATATCAGCATTGACTGATGCTCCCATGCATCGAGAAGGGCTCAGGTGCCCTGTGCTGGCTTTGGGAAGCTTTCCCCCACCTTGCACAGAGCAGTCTGGCATGCCACAGACAGACAGATGTCCGTCCATCCAGCCCCAGCATCACCGACCTCCCACTCTTGGCCTCCAGGAAAGCTTTTTTTTTTTTCTTTTTCTGAAATTAATAGCATTTCCCACTTTCCAAACAGGCAATGATAATGTTTGGACACCCAAAGTGGCTATACCCAGGGAGGTCTGGCTCCTCTGAGTTTCACCGGAGAGCAGGACTCTCCCTTGGGGGTTTTAGCTGCTGCATTGCCTTAGGGACCACTGGGGCTTGAGGACCAGTAGAGGGGTTTCTCCAGTTTTTTTGAAGGTGGCAGAAAGCTATGAGTTAGGGGAAAAACTCCAGAACAGCAAATATTTCCACCCTCCAATACTTTACAGAGCAAGCCCTACATATACTGCTAGTTCTTTGGCAGGTCAGTTACCCAGGGGGAGAAATGTTTTTTGGGCACAGCCTTGGGAAGGGCTTGCAGATGGTCTGTCCCCTCTGTTCCACACTCCCTCTGCTGAATTTCACCTGGACTCCCTGCCCCCAAAATACAAACCCAGGCATCAGCATCGTCTCTGAGGAAAGAGTCCTTACAGCAAGAGAGTATAAATAAAATGAGATCGGCTGCCAACAAATTAGAATTACAGGGACACCATCTGGACAACAATTAAAGAGATTGTTTGAACTCCAGCTATGCTGACATAGTTATAGGAACTGGCTGGCGAGCAGGCGAGTTATTAGTGGTGGATGTTCAGATATCCTTGGTCAGAGGCTTGAGGCGTTCTGGCTTATTGTAGTGGAGAATGAGTCTCTTCAAGCTGGAAGAAGATGGTTTTGGGGAGAGGGCTGAAGACTGGGTCTTCATCTGGTTCCTTCCAAATCTGCTGGTTTTGTCTCTCACTGCAGAGATGCTGCTGAAGCCCCTGTGCCGGGCTGATGCTCCTCGCAGCTGTTTCAGCTGCTGCCCATTCGCCTGCAGCCGGGCTGTCGGTGGGGTGAGCTGGTAACTGGCTGCCTGCATCGCCTCGGGCCATGGGAAGGGAGCAAATTCAGATCAAGAGCTAAACAGGCTTTAAAAGGCATTTAAATCTTGCTGCGACATGTTTATACAAATTTTAATATGGAATTTTAATTTTTTATGCAAGCTTCTAGGCTGGGTCATTAATTTTACAAGTTCCTTCAATCCTTCGCCTTCAAACCCTGACTTTAGCAAGTCGCTCCTATTCTAATGAGTGTTGCTGCGTAAGACTCAGCCTCAGAGGTCTCATCCTTACCTGCTGCCTTGGTGCTCTGCAGACATACTCCCTAGGTAGTGGCAGGACAAGGGCCAGGATAGGGTCTCTGCATCCCAGACCCACAGGGATGTGACACACACCCTGGGGCTGGAAAAAAGGAGCCGAAATGATGCTGTCTCCCCCTTTTTGAGCAGAAGGCACAGGAGAACTGTGGGTATAGCAGGGCGTTGGTATGTTGTCCCCAGCACACCCGGCCGCTTCCTTTTCATGTTGGTCCAGCTCCCAGTGAGCTTGTTTGGGATGCCGTCAGTCTGTCCAGAGCACCTTTCCTTGGCAAAGGGAGACACCAATTTCTGACCCAGGTCTGTGGTTTTTTGGGGCTGAACAGGGCTGGCAGTGCCATGGAAACAGAGATTTCCATCCAAAGCAGCTTGAGAATGGCTTCCCCATTGGTCCAAAATGGAAGTGATGGTGCTTCTTTTTGAATCAGGTGGGAGGCATCTCGGCCATCCAGCTCCTTCCCAAGCTGGGGGCTGGGGTGCTGGGGAAACCTCTGCTCTGTGGAAGCTACAGCAGCTCCTGAGAGCCAAACAGTTGGTCCCCGACTGAAAATTACTCTGATAAGCCATTGCTTCTCATTTGACTGCACAGACAGAGGCATGAACCAGGGTTCAAGGCCAGGCTGGATGAGGCTTTGAGCAACCTGGGCTAGTGGGAGGTGTCCCTGCCCATGGCAGGGGGTGGTCCTGGATGATCTTGAAGGTCCCTTCCAACCCAAACCATTCTGTGATTCTATGATTTTGTGAACCCAGACTCTGGCCTGGGTTTAAGCTGCCTTAGACATCCTCTCCGTGGCACTGTGTGCTGAGCAGATGACTCACTATTTATTTAATTTCCCGGGGCCTCCGTGTCGACACTGGGCTCAGGGGCTGAGGCTTGGCTTATAAAGGGCTCGGACAAGCTGCCGTTAGAGTAGAAGATGAATGGCTCAGTGCATGGGTGGTTCCCAGCAGAACAGAGCTGGGTGAGAGGACCCAAGCACTGGCAGGGATGGTTGTGAAGCGCAGGAGCGGGATGGACCCCAGGGTCTCGAGAGCACTGCCAGGTCTCTGGTTGCACAGTGCCTTATTGTTAGCCAGCGTTAGACTATGCAGGCTGCTCCTTTAATTAACGTGATTTTAGGTGCTTGAGGATGTGGAGGTTATGGTGATGCTCTGCGTGTTGTAGATGTTCCCTTTTTGCCATTGTGATGCTGTGGACTGTCAGGTGCCCCTCTAGGTGTGGAGACTGATATTTTAGCCAGGCTGTGTTAGTTCACTGTGTCTTTCAGCATGCCAGCTTCAATCAATTTGCCACAGCAAACCATAAGCAAACCCGAGTCAATTCCCTTGCCTCCATCAGAGCAGTCACCTCACCGAAGCACAAACATTGGCAAAAAAACCTCAGTTCTGCACTGCATCTATGCACTCGCTATAGAGGAGCATTCAGAAATAGGTTTGCCCCATAAAGTAATGAGGTTTAAGAGCTAGATGTAGAGAAGCAAGAGTCAAGATATCTATTTCTAGTTCTTCATTGGGATGTTTTAGCCATCACTGGTCCTTTTGTGCCTCAGTTTACCTGCAGCAACGATACTTGTGAAGTGAGGGGAGAGCAATACACCCACCACTGCTTGGGGTGCTGCAAGAGCTCTGGGTCAAACATTATCTCTGGATCTTGTACCCCATAAGCAATAGCTTTGCTTTGACTCTTGTGGTCACAAATGAGCCCACTGGTGACACAGGGGGACTGGCACAGAAGGATACTGTCTTGGCACAACACTGCTGCAAAAATGACAGGGAGAAAAACTCTGTGATCTGGAGAGGGTTTCACCTGCCTCTTTGGGATGTATTTTTTTTTCAAATGCCATTCAAAGCAGTGTGATGTCAAGGTTAGTGCTCCTGGCCTGAATTTGGCTGTTGGGGCATCGGTACCAGACAGCATCGCGGTCCTGCTGTGCTCCTGGGCAGCAGCCACCACCTCCAGCTGCTCCACTGTGCTCTGATTGCAGTGTCTGTCCTCCTGCCCCTGCTTATGAGAAAGCGCATTTATCTTCCCGAGGATGAGGCCGGTGGCTTGGCAGAGCGAGAAGTCACTTAGCAGGGTGCTAGTCCGGATGAGGGAGGCAGACGACGGTTATGCCTGGAATTAAACAAATCGACCTGGCCGTTCTCTCCCCCTGGTTGGAATTCTTTGTTTCCCAGTTTCCTGTGCCCAGTCGTGAGCCCGGAGAGCATCTCAGCCCTGGCTGAGATAAGAAATAGGTGCAAGGGCTGGGTTTATGAAATGGGCTGTGCAGGGATGCCCCGTCCCAGGATTGGCACTGAGCAGTTTCCCCAAAATTCCATTTGGGGAAGGCAGGAGGAGAGGAGGGGCAGCAGGGGAGGAATGTGGGGTGGCAGTGGGATGGGGCAGGATGGGTGCTGGCAGGAGGGGGCAGAGGGCAGGGTCTGGAGACATAGAGGAGGCGAGAGGATGGGCAGCTGCATCCCGTGTGGGATCTGCTGGTCCCAGAGCTGAAGGAGCTGACAGCACTATGTGCAGCAGTTGTCAGCTTCCAGAGGACTCTGGTCGCAGCCGCCAGCCAGATGGGTACGGGGGGACGGAGCGGAGCCCCGTGGGGAAGCGCGGCTTTGCCAGCTTGCCTGGCTTTGGTGACATCAAAGAGGATCTGCACAAACCCTTTGAAGTCGGACTTAGCTCCCGCCTGCCTGTGAAAAACAAAGGAGTGCAAAGCTCCCAGGGTGAGCAGGATGCTCTGGGAGGTGGATGCTGCGCAGGACCGCGGCGAGGGCAGCACGGGTACAGCGATGTCCCTGGGTGGGCTGGTGATGCACAGCGAGGGCTCAACCACCTTTGCTTTTCTGCTTTGACACCTGATGTCAGGGATGCGTCCAGGAGCACGGAGCGTGCAGCAAAGCTCACCAGAGCCAGGCAGAGAGTTCATAAAATGCTTTGTGAGCCTTCGGTGCCAGAGCAGCCTCTGCAGTGGAGGGTGCAGGGGCTGAAATCCCTGCAGTTCCTAAGGCTGATGCCAATCTTGCTCAGCGTATTCACTCTCCAAATGAAATTAGTTAAAACTATGCTGGATTTTTTTGCAGACTAAAGTCAGCCCAAGGTCTTGCATGTCCTGCGTCGCTGGGTGATGCTGCTCCGTGAGGGGCTGTGCTCCCAGTGCCATGGAGAGGGCTGAGTGGGGGGCTCTCTGGGGGCACCGTGGTCATAGGATCACAGAAGGGTTTGGGTTGGGACCTTCAAGATCATCTTATTCCAACCTCCCACCAGCCCAGGTTGCCCAAAGCCTCATCCAGCCTGGCCTTGAACCCCTCCAGGGATGGGGCATCCACAGCTTCCAATCTAAATCTCCCCTCTTTCCACTGTCCTCGCAGGGGAGCTGCTCCATCCTCGGCCCATCTCCGTGGCTCCTCCGGCCCCGCTCCAGCAGCTCCGTGTCTGTCCTGTGCTGAGGACCCCAGAGCTGGGGGCAGCACCCCAGGGGGGTCTCACCAGAGCGGAGCAGAGGGGGACAATCCCCTCCCTCGCCCTGCTGCTCACGCTGCTGGGGATGCCCGCAGGACACGGTTGGTTTCTGGGCTGCCAGCGCACATTGCTGGGTCACGTTGAGCTTCTTCACATTTGTCGGGGATGAGCTGAGCCAGGATCTTGCTCTCTGCCTTGGGGTCCAGTTCATCTCCACACTGAACGACTGTGGTGCCTCAGGGACCCAGTACACCAAGTCCCGGCACCATTCAACAGGAGGAAAGGTAGGTAGGTAGGGTCGAACAGCAGGCTGGGATTTGAACGGGTTTGACAGGGAGCGAGTTGCTCAGTCCCACGCCGTGCCCAGGCAGCACTGAGCCTTTGCAGCAGCAGCTATGAGACAAGTAAGAGCAAAGAAAAATAACTTTCAGAAATATTAACAGTTGGAATTCCCAATCTTTTGTATTACAGAACAGCACAAAGTCTTTCTTGAAATGTTTCCTTTATTTTGATAGGAATTCTGTAAAAAAAATGTAAAAACCAAAAGCCTTGGTAGTGAACGATTTTTATGTCTCTCGTGTTCTTGAATGCACATCATTGGGAGGTGCTTTAAGAAAAGTCCCTCTTTCTAAATAAGCTATTAGAACACAAGCTTATTAGCAACATGTGGGATGAGGCAGTATTTTTGTATTTTAGGATTATTCTTTGGGCAATTTTTATTTAATTTGCTAGGAAACACAAATCTCATTACTTTTCTTTCAGCTAAAGCTAATCGAAGGCATGAGATTTTGTGAATAGTTTTGGATGGGAAGGGGGAAGAAATATGGCTGTGTAACTGATTGTAATTGTTATAACTTCCCAAAGGTAAAAAAAGATTTGAAGCTTTTTTTTTTTTCCCCTCAGCAATTCTTCACGTTTGCTCCTAGGGAGTGAATTGTGCTTTGCAGGGACACAGTAATTTCTGCCTTTGAAATGTGAAACTGTGTTTGCCAATGTGTCTGATGGATAAAATGTCCATCACCAGAACTTAAATGGAGCTTGTCACTGCTTTGTAAATTTGATTTCGGTGCTGCAGAAGGGAAAATGAGAAAATAGAAAGTTGGAGGATATTGCCGAAACAATGTTTTCTCCTGCATTGCCGTTCAGGGAGGTGGATGTGTGATGGGCTCGGGGTTCTTTCTCTAAAAGCACCAGAGGTATCGTTGTTCCTGGCTGCACAGGCTGTAGGAACCGAGTCTGTACCTCTGGGGCTGGCAATGGGAGTTCACAGCCCTAGGACAGGCGCTACCTCCCAAACTCAGCTGTGCAATATGGGATTTGTCAGTTCATCAGCAGTTCAAAAAAAAAAAAAAAAGGGAGATCCATTTCAGTTTGGGCCAAATCAGCACGTTTTTTATTTTTGCTTTTTTTTTTTTTTTTCCCCCCATGAATCGGAAGCTGGGAAAAAATCTCGTCTGTTCCAAAACAAAGTGTTTCATTTAGAGTTTGAGCTTTTAAACTTTATTTCTGTTCTGAAGGTGTGGCAAACGAGTAGATTTTGGCTCGACACGTCACATGCTCCCATTAAAAGAGTCAAAGCAAAACATTTCAGCGGGTGCCTGGACAGGCGGCTCGTGCAGCTGCTGCGAGTTGATGAAGTGTTTCAGAGAAGCTGAACCTGTGGTTTTTTTGGTGAAAGCACTTCGGGAGAAAAATTGTCTCATGTTGGTTCTTCTCCAGCCGAGGCACCCGCAAGGTGGGGTTAGAAGGAGGTTTGGGCAGGGACCTGCAGCCATCCCTCCCTCCTGGCCATGTTGCAGAGGATCCCCAAACCTGGTGGCATCATAGAATCATCATAGAATGGTTTGGGTTGGAAGGGAGCTTAAAGATCATCTAGTTACAACCTCCTTGAGTCAAGCAACTCTGTCCATGGGGTCTCACCCCGTCAATGCAGCTGTCTGCTAAATAACCTCTCAAGTGCTTTAATTGCTTCATTGCCGAGCTCCCACGGGCTGAGCTGGGTCTGCTGGCAAACCGAGGGGGAATGGGCATTTCAGCCCAGCGGTGCTTCTGAGCAGTAAAAACATACAAGGTTTGGGTTGGACTGAGATGCAAAAAGAAAGCATGCTTCCCCCCTCCCTGCCACCCCATTCTGGGGCTGTGGAAGGGGTTAGGTAGCTAATGACTTCTTCAGACTTCGTTCCAATTGCCTTCCAGGCTCGTTTCTCAATAGCTTGATTTTGGTATATTCCCCATCTTCTTTTTTGTTTTTTTTTTCTCTTTCTCTCTCATTTTTCACAATAAAGGGTGGAATATACAAGCCGAGGAGATGGAAGGAAAGCAGATAAAGAGGCTGGTTAAATGCAGGGCTCTGGAGGGAGGTTCTGCCTGCCCCAGGCTTTCCTGCTGTCCTGCACTAAGGTCCAGTCTTTTTTGCCTGCTTTTTTTTTTTTTTTTTTTCCCGTGTGTGTGCTGATAATAGCAAACAGGAGACGTGCTTTGGTTTCTGCAGCTTCTACCAATAAGGTTAAGATTTTTGTTTCCTTTTAGGGGGAGAAGGTCACAAAATAAAAATGCAGAAGCATGTTGGATTAGACAAGCAGCCGCTCACTTGAAAAGCTGTTTGCCGTCAGGTATTCTGGGATTTTAGAGGGGTTTTTTTTGAGCCAGTGATTGGAGGAATTTTTCTGCGGGTGAAGTTTATTGTCTTCTGTATACCAGTGTGGAGAGTCTAAGCTTTTGGTTGGGTTATACGTGCCTGATGGACACCTTGCGCATGTTGCTATGGCACGACAGGAGTTCTGCTGTTGGAAAGTGCTGACTCGGTAACGCACTGGGTGATGTCTCCTCTGGTGTTTATTTGCAATAACAGAGGCCTGAAGCTGCTGTTTTCAGGTATTTTGTGCAGTTATTGTGCCTTCTAGCACTTTCCAGGGTGCTTTGCACCACACAATTAATTCAGAGTTGGGGTCACAATGTGAAGTCCCAGCAAATAAAAAGATCTTCTGATAACTCGTTGACCTTGGTGGCATGTGTTTCTCCATCAGAACAATGTTTAAAGCCAAACATGGCACATCTCTGAATTTCCTAATTGCTTGGATGCATGGAGAAGCTGCCCTTGAAGTGTTTCTCGAGAGGCAGAAGGGTTGATGTCCTTCTCCTTGCCTAGCCAAACAGAAGAGCTCCTTTCAGCTCGGAAAGGGACCTGTCTTCACAATAAAACGTGTTTATTTTGCAAATGTGAAATTCTGATCCCATTGATAGAAGGAGCAAAATTCCCATCAACAGTGCTGGGCTTTCACCCTCTGGAGCTGAACAAATCGGATAACAGGCTAATCTCCTTAGTGTCTATTTCTCTTTCTAATGGAAAGCTCTTTAGTACTGACTCCTGGAGAAAGTTTCATCCTCGCAGCCTGAGTTTCAGCTTCCCTAACTTAGAGCCAAAAGACTGGACATCCCAACTCGTCATGGGGTGATTTCTGGGCTGTAGCTGTGTGTGTCTGTCTGGTAAGGATATGTCAGTTCTTGATGCACAAAACCAGTCCCATCCCAGTTTGTAATACACCTGAGCAAGCCTGCCTGTGTGACTGGGTCGGCCCAAGGCTGGTGTGGGTTTTTAGACTGAGAATTGATGGTGGAAAAGAAAGAGTCTCTTTTGAACCTTAGTCCTTTGGGTAATTACTGGTGTGATAATTTGTGTGGTTCATTCGTAATCAACTTTCTGCATTCCCACTTACCTCTTCCAGCACTTGTTCATGAGGCCTCTGAGGCTTTGATGGGATGGGAGCAGAACAAATTAAAAGAATGGACTAAAAAGAGGAACTCTGAGGCAGGAGGGCTGTGAACTTGTCTGGTTTAGCTCTAAAAGGAATTAAAAAAATGGGTTAGATGCCAGCTTTAACACTTTCTTCCCACCCATGCAGAGAGGCACTTCCTCTCTCCATCGTGGCCCCAGTTCTGGTTTGGGTGATGGTGGTTTCAGACTCTCCATGACTCCGGTGGGAGCAGGACTGGCTCTGGCCGTGCAGAGGACTGACACAGACCCCAGCCAAAAGGGAGGGAGAAACTCTGGTGTGGTTCACAGCTGTGGGCACAGGCCATGATTCATTCCCTTACCTGGAGAGCTCACTGAGACTTCTCTAACCCCTGGTCTTCTGTTGTCCATGGGGACAGATGGGCATGTCCAAAGGATGACCCTTGGAGCTAGCAGGGAGTGAGTCAGTCTGTGTAGCTCTTTGCAGTAGCTGTTGAGGGACCCTGAGCTTCAACTTAAGTTTGAAGTTATGTGGGAAAATGGAAAGCTGTGACAAGCATTTATGGGTGTGTAGGAATCTTCAAGCTGTAAATACTTGGTGAGCGCTGCAGTGACTTTTTAATTTCAGTGGGAAAAGCAGAATGTGGCATCCAGAGAAAAAAGATACAAAAGTAGTAGTAGCCCTTTTGGGAAGAGGAAATTATATTCCACTAAGAACAGCATCCCCAATTAAATGGGAGCCTTTAAAGATGTGAATAGCTAATTACCTAGATAAGGATGAGGCAGACTCTCACACATGGAAAACAGATTTACTGGGGAACTTTTATCTATGTACATATGTCCAAGATGATTTATTTTTTGCCGCAAGTCCAAAAATTGTATGTGCTTTGTAAATATTGTGGTTGATGGCTGCAAAGATTTCCGATGAGATCAAGTTGGAAAAAGTCATATGGTCAACCACAATTACCAGAGCTGGAGAATTGCATTAACAGCTCGAGCAGCTGAGGAGGCTTTGGGGGCACGGCCAGGCGCATCGCAGCCCTTGTTTTAAATAACCACGGGCACGTGAAGGCAAGGGAGCCCTCCCCCGTAAGCCCTACTTGTCCTTGGTGGCCTGGCGTGACTCTGTTGGAACAAAATATTTTTAAAAGCAGGTTTGTGTTACGACTTGACACAATTGTGCAAAAGGGACAATATATTAATTTTATGACTGGGATGTGGGAAATGGCTCATGACTTGGCTGCTGTCACGTGTTGAGCATGACCATGATGTCTTTGTCTGTACTTGCACGGCACGGGGTGTGCACAGGCATCCTGCATCGTCGCAGGCTCCCTGCACCCACGGGGTGCCCTTCCTTGCTGTCACCTCTTCTAATATGGATTTTCATCACTTTTTCACATCTCCAAGACACTTATGTTTTGACATTCATAAGAGTAGCAAGGAGTTCAGAGAAAGTAGTTTTGGCATCTACTGTATTTAATTTGCACAAACTTTCATGTGGAGTTTAATTTAGACTGATGAGAGAGGCATTTTTATGAGTATAAAACTCCATTAATTACAGATCCTGTCTTAATTATAAATGGCTCTATTTTAAAGTGAGTTTTACAACCAAAATTAAGACTTGGAGCAGTTCAATCAATACAAACATCAATTAGACCTGACTTTGTACTCCAATTAATTTATAAAGCTTCCCAATGAAGTGTAAAAAGTGTGCCACTTTGTACTCCTCTCTCTGCCATTCCCGGGCATCAGGAGGTCTCTGTGGTTTCATTAGCAGCCTTCTAATGATAAGCGTGGATGGAATAACAAACCTCCCGATGCTCTGCTTTTTCCCAAATAAACCAACAGAGTTAACTGCTAAAATGGCCAAACTTGGCACAAGCAAAGGGGAAAAGAGATGCTCTTACAAGTGCTTAAATGACACGTGTTTTGTTCTGTGGTCCAGTGAAGTCTGGGGTCCTGCCATGGAAAGCACTGTCCCACCAGACTACGGCTGCTCCGAGGAGCTCCAGGAGGCCCCAGAGTAGGACATGGTCACTTGTCACAAAGGTGAACCTCTTTAAGCCCTGTTTAGGTTCAGTGTTATCATCCCAATTTTACAAGACAGGTAGAGGTATGGCACAGTTGGTTTCTCTGCACCATCTTTCCAACAGCTTTGCCCACTTGGAGCATTTAGTGTTGCAGCTGCTGACTCTGGGGACACCTGTCCTACACAACCCTAGTCAGGAGCTGAGGATCCAGCCCAACTGAGGACTCAGGGTCTGCTCCTGGTGACATAGTGTTGGGTACTTGAATCCCTGCTAACTTCTTCAATCTCTGCTGCAGATGGTGGTGAGCTCATCTAGGATGAGAGTGCAGAAAACAAGGTTTTTCCACCACCGGAGACTGAGATGAAAGGACCTGAGGACTCCCACTGGGATCCCAAGCATTAGCAGATGAAGTAAAATATCTTTTTGCTTCTTAACTAGCGCAGGTCATCTACAAGGTGCTGGGAAATAGCAAATCTCAATTTCTGGAGAGCCGTCTGGGCATCCTCCTCCCTTCAGCAGCAGGATGCCATTTGCCCGGGTGTGGGTATGATGCGCAAGGTCTTAGGAAGAGTTAAATCTTCAATGAAGAGCTTGGGAAGCCACAGAGCTCTCTGTGAGCTTTAGACTGGTCCCAGGTGTCTTCTCCTTCCCCAGCTCCTTGGGGCAGGGACTCTGCCTTCCCATCCAGTGGTACAGCAACTACCACATGGGACGCCAGCCCTCTTGGACCCGCAGTAAAATGAACAAGAAACTATAATTTGACTGTGCATAAGGTCACATAGGAAGTGGGGAAGCGGTGGAGCCAGACCTTAGCACGGTTTTTATTTAATTTCTGGTGAAACTATGTGTTTTAGTAAAGCCAAGCTCTGGGCTGTGTAACTGTTTGAAGTTAGGAACTGAAAAACAAGCGACAGGCAGGCAAACAAAGCGAAAACCTGCTCTGAATTATCATCAGCTTTTTTTTGTTGTTGTTTTAAACCCTTTCAAGCAGAGCCATTTGTACTGGAGCAAATTCTCCCGAGATATTTTTAGACGATATGAGCAGAAAAATATTACTCCATAGCAAGCTGTTTACAAATCTGCTAACCTTGTTTAGCGCTAGTAAAACTCTCGGCTTGGTGTGCCGCGGAGCACGCTAATTACTTGACAGAAATGACGCAATGATGTCTTTCTGAAGTGATATACATTGGCTCGGCCCCGCAGCTGGGCTCATGTACAGTGTTTTATGTAATTAAGTGTGAATGTTTCTGCAGCTTTTCCATTAAAACGGGGAGAACGAGGCAGGAAAGAGGCAGACCCTGCCAATTACCGACCGCTCTCCGTCCTCTCCTCATTTCTGTAATGGGGCCATTCTGCAAATGGTGAATTTGGCCATTGTTGGCTGATCTGAGCGGCATCAGAGGCACTGCTGGCCAAGCGGCTACTTCCACCTCCATGGGAAGTTGGTGGAAATGGTCTGGTGGGTTCCCACTGGAGATGGATGAGATCATGGCTGCTGCTGGCCCACTGTGTGTGTCTAGTTTAGGAGTCCAGGTATTGTCACTCCTTGGGCCTTGCCTGGCCATGGAGTGGAGATAACAGCCATTACCCATCATATCTTGGATGCATAAACACGTGTAGCAGGGTGGTGTTGAGATGCCAAAGTCACAGGGCATGTGAATACATTGAAGGTTGATATGGACTCCTATGGACAGGAGATCCCAGTCCCTCCCAGTAGACCTCACTGGCCTGTCGTTCTCATGGGTGTATGGAGGTGCGACCAAGCTCCTAGCCCTGGCGACCTGCTCGTGGTGATCTTGGGGAAGCTCCTGTTCCCACGGGAGCTGCTTCCAATACTGCTGGTGGCCGCAGTGAGGTAGTGTGGGTTTTTCACCTTGAATATTTATTTCTGGGGACCTGGAAATTTCTTTATTTTCTTCTGCTGAAGAGGGGTCATCAACAGACTGATGATCTTCTGAAGGGTTTGGTGAAAGCCCAGTGTTTCTGATGACCACTGAGTGTTTATCAAGAGTTGAATAAGCCAAGTTGGGGGGACAGATTAGATTAAGAAGGTTTTGTGATAGCTAGACAAAGACTTTTCAGCCTGAACATAGCTGAAGATATGGTAAATCTAAGTCTATAAAGTGGGTAAATGGTGTGGAGAATGAGAACAGGGAACAGTTGTTTGCTGTCTGTTCCAAAACAAGAGCTGGAAAACATCATATGGAAGTTGGAGGAGGTGTTTCAGAAGAAGAGAAAGTGGATCATCGCATATTGCGTTGTTAAACCATGGAACTCCTTGCCACAGGACAAACAAAAGTAGACGATCGTAAAAGAAACGGGAAAAGTCTGTGGAAGAGAAACTTGGGACTGTTTGAAGATGGGCCCTTGGCTGAGTGTTAGATCTACTCTGGCCTGTTCTCACCATTCACAGGCATGGACATGGCCGGTAACTGGAGAAGTGTAGGTGTCCCATGGCCAGTTTGAGCATTTCAGGTCCTCCTCATTACCCTTCCTTGGGAAGGTGTGAACTCAGCCTGACAAACACTGCCCTAGGGGAGCATCATCCAGGTTTTGGGTGAGCACAGGGGATATGTGACCTTCTGAGAGCACTTCCAGTCCCTTGCTGGGGTTTGTGTAGTACTGCATGTGTGGTGACCCAGTCGGGAGGGGACTGAAGCGGGAAAGCAGCTGATGTGCTGCAGCAGCAATCCAGCTGGTGAGCCTGGGATTTTTCCTCCTTTTTTTTTACTCTTCTGCACCTAAATACACCAGAAGAAAATCTCAGCTGGAGATGAAGAACAAGTAGCTGTCTTTATCCCCCCCCCATCCTGGGGTGCATCACACAGTTGTGAAGCAGCAATCCGGTGTCCAGGCTCCTCCGGTGCGCTCGTGCCGGGGCTCAGCTTCCCTCCGCAGGCAGCTGGCACGTGGGATACAGCCTGTGGAAGGAGCACAGCTGGGATTTCCCTCCTCCTTGTTATTCTTGGCCACTGTGAAATCTCCTGGAGCTATTGGCAACCTGCAGAACTTGCAGCAGGTTTCCTAATAGCTCTGGTGATGTTGTTTTAGTGCAGTAACGTCTCCAAGATAAGAGGCGGATTTTGTCCCGTGCGGTGGGCTCAGCTGGAGAGGGATGCAGGGAGTCTGCAAGCAGAAGCTGCATCACAGCTTGGGACACGAACCAGGAGAGTATTTGCTGTTTTGAGAGACGGTGCTTTCACAGGAGGGGGTGGGAATATAACAGAAACTGTTTTTTCCCCCTCAACTTTTAAAAACTTTGTCTTCTCTGAACTGACTTGGAAACATTGCTCCCTTGTCACTGGTTTCTTATGAGGTGCTTCTCTGGTCCTCTCTCTCTCCTAAGGTGTTTTCATAGCAAACATCTGAATTCAGCTGTGCAGGTGTTGGAGCAGCATCCTTGAGCTGTGCTCTCCCAGGGGAGAGGAGCTGCACACCTCTGGAGGAGCCCAGAGCAGGTACCCAGTGGGGCACGTCTCCGAGTCCACCCCCCTGCTCGATTTAGGGAGTTGTGTGGCAGTTGTGTTATGAAGGGATTAGTGCTGGAGCCTTTTTCTTCCTGCAGTTGGTTTCTTCGTGCTGGGAATCTAGACTAGGGACTGGGTTTACTTTGAATTTAATTATGTATTTAATAGCAAAGCTGCCAAGAGCTATCAGGTGCTTTTTTTTCTTTATTATATTCCTTATGAATCTAAATAGATTAATATTTGCAAGAAATACTTCCAGAGTAATTTTATCAAACAACTTCATTATTGCAGTGGGAAATTCAATGCAATTTTAATCTGGGATCAGTTCCGTTTCGCAGTCTAGCCAGACGATGGGTTTTAGAGGTAGGCACTGTGCGAGCATCATGTCTATTGTATGTGTATATTGTGATGATGTATTGAGCCTGCTGCTGCCACTCTGTGTATACTGCCTAAATGTCTATACTGATGTCTTGTGTTTGCAGTTAATTAGTTAATAGTCAACAATAATGAACAGAATCCTCTCTTGGCTGTGTTACACTATTAAAAGCCAGACAGGCGATGCATACAGGTGAGCGATGTCATGACAGCAGCCGATGAGGATGAGCTGCAGCTATGTCAGCCACTCCTTTATGAAAACTTTAGCCGTAGAGTTTATTCCAGGAGTGGTTTGCTCCTCCCTGAGCAACCTGAGACAGCAGATGAGGTACGCGCGTGGCGGATCTGTGCGGCAGTCCCCGCAGCCTGCTGTCAGATTGATCACTCGAAGTGCATTCGAAATCAAGTGCTGTACAGTCAGCGATAGATCATTTCGCAATCGTTTTTCATGTGCCAGTAAGTAAAAACCACAGTGAATAATACAGCTGCTTGAGAACGGGGAAGCTGCTCTGTCTTGTAAATCTAAGCGGACCTCGGCGTCTCTTCCCTCTGCCCTTGAGCGCAGTGCAATCATCATGACATAAATAACAGCCGCAGCGATATAATGGAATTATAAGAGGGCTGCTATTGTGAGCGCTGTAGAAAGAAGGCTGGCAATACTTGGAGGAGCCGAGATCAGAGCTGAAACGGGGTAGAGGTTGAACCCATTTCCTTTTCTTTTTATCTGTCAGGAAAGAAGGAAAAGAAAACAAGTCCCGCTATGTTTGTAAAAGCTTCAAGGAGTTGTGGGTGCCCATTTGCGCGGAGGTGGAGTGGCAGGCCCCAGCCTGTCGGCTTCTTCTGAGACTTTTGCTTCTATCCCCTGCCTTGGCAGCCGTGGTGCTTGGGGAGCCAGGAGCTGCTGGGCTGGGGATCAGGGTGACCTGTGCCTGTCACCGCATGGGAGCACCTGGGACCTGCTCCTGGCGGCCCTGGCAGCAGGAGGGAGCATGGCACAGCTCGGTGAGCTGCTCCCTCTCCTTTTGGTCCAGAGTTTCCATCCAAATTGTTTCAGGATGAGATGTGCTCCCTGCCCTTGCTCCTTGCTGCCCACCAGCCATCCAGGTGACCGTGGTTGGACGCTGGCGGAGCAGCTGGTGGGATTTAGCTGCTGGTCCTCATCCCCAGGGCCCATGGCAGAGCTGTTCAAGGCCAGGCTGGATGAGGCTTTGAGCAACCTGGGCTAGTGGGAGGTGTCCCTGCCCATGGTAGGGGGGTTGGTCTCCTCCAACCCAAACCATTCTGTGATTCTATGACTCTGTGAATGTAGCCAGTGCTTAAACTCCCCAACTGGTCCTGTCTCCTCATCCTTGTGCGTGCAGAGCCCATGGCTCTGGTCCTGCTCCTGCTGTGGTCAGGGAGGATGGAGGAGGATCTCAGCCTGGGTCCTGGGGGCAGGGGGAGAAGGTATGGCTTGGTCTTCAGCTGGGACCAGAGCCCCGTAGGGATGCAGGGAGATAATAAACCAACTTTGGACTATCCGTATTGAACTGCTGTGTCAGAAGGCATGTTTCCATTTTGTTTCCTGAAGTTTTTTCTGTGTTTGTGAAGGAAAATGCCCATAATTGCTGAGTAGGCAAGAAGTTGCTTAGCGTGATCCCCTCTACATTCCAGATGGTTCCATGTGCTTCTGCAACACCATATCTTCCTGCAGAGGACCTTGAGGTGTTATTTACCCAAGGAAAGCTTACCCAGAGCATGGGCTTCTGTGCAGGGCTGGAAGAAGCAGATGTGAATGTGGGAGTCGAAAGCCCTTTCCAGATCTCTTGTAGGCTTGGAGAAAGGGAGGCATCAAATGGCTGATCCAGCGCTGGGTTGAAAGCATAGCAGACAAGAAAAGGGAGGTTTTCTTTTATCTCACCCCTGCCCACTGCCTAAAGGCCATCACTTGAATCAGGCCCAGATGGAAGAAAAAGTTCTTTCCATGAATTTTATTTTTTTTCCTATCAGCTCTTGCTGCACCTTTTGTTACATTCAGCTTCTCGTTTCTTATCTAGTTCCTTGCATGAATAAGATATGCCACATATTTCCCTGACATGTCTACCTACTCTATCCTTCTGTAGAGAAAGAATATGGAATATATGTGTGTATATATGCATTCTGTATGTATCTAGGATCCTAAATGTCATTTTTCCAATATTGTGTCTTTAATGGGAATTCACTGATGAGGTGCATAAAAGGCTACAGAAGATGACAGTTTCACTGTGCTCAGTTTTAATACAAAGAGTACTACGGTTGCTAAGAGACCGATACTTCAAGTTTGGAAATCTTCATCCACACTAGATACATTATCTTGGCAAATTGGACTTTCTGAGTTGGCAGCAAAGGGAAAAGAGTAACTTTTAAAAATAGAGATAATTTAGATGACGTCAAAGACATCTGGTGTCCTTTTCTAGAAATGTGAGACTGATCTATTTTGCTTATGTGTATAAATCACTCTGCACCCAGTGTGAGGGTTTACTTCTGCCTACATTTGAGGATGATTTATTAATAAATTCCCTTAACATTTAAGATATTTAGCCAAATGTATTTTAATTAAATTGGCTTTCTGTTTACAACAGGTAGTATCTCTCTGCCCTGCATATCTTGGAGAACCTCAGCTCTGTGCCTCTGTGCAAAGCAGCACCTCGTAGTGCCCAGAAACACCCACCAGCCTCCGCAGTGACTCAGAGAGGACAGTCACTTATTTACCTTCCTGGGGAATTTGCTCCCCCATCCACGTATGGACCCTGACAGTGCACACTCAGAGTAGTGTGGCTGCAGATTTTACTACCACCATGCTAATGGGCTGCGTCTCTCCTCCTAATTCCCACCCTGAACTGGCGGGTGCAGAGGGAGCGGGGAGGTGTGTCTGGGCTTAATCACACCTTATCATCCCTAAATGCATTTTGGTCTCGAGAAGTGCCAGTGCTCCTGAATGGTGAGGAGGCTTTGAGTGACAGCTGGAAATCAGCTGGGAATCTCTCATGCTGTACGTAAGAGACAACGGAGAAGAAATGAGAGAATTGGAGAAAGAACCAAAATGGGCAGCACGAGGCTGACGGGAGAGAAAGGGAATAAATTAGAAATGACTCAAAGACGAATGGTGGGAAGAGATGGCACCAGGTCTCTGGGGAGAGGATTACAGTTGTGTGGTGGGTGCGAGGGGCAGGAGAGGAGGGGAGCGATGCAGCCCAGCGATGGAAGGGCACCCCAGGAGCGCAGCCGGGGTGCATGTGGGGAGAGTGATCTAGGATGAGCAAGAGGAGGCTCAAACGTCTGCTGGAGGATTTTCCAGCCATAACCTGTATTCTGGGAGCATCTTTCCCAGGGATTCATCAGGGTCCCAGCACCTGAGGTCGCATAGGTAAGGTGTAGCTGCCTTTGTCATCTTTGCCCCCTGGCTTGCGATGCTGGGGAAGGCTGTTCCCCCACTTCAGGTGTTGTTCTGCTTCCCAGACAGAGATGGATGGCTGGGCATAAATTATTTCTTCCCAAGTAGAGCTTAAGCTGGACTTCTCCGTAGTCGGAAGGAACACATTTGAATTTTAATATCAGCTCTGAAAGGCAATTGCAGCCTGTGCACTTGATTATGTGTCCAGGTTATGAGATTTTATGTTATTTTTAGAAATATTCATTTGTTCTGAGGACCAGGAGATACAGAAATGGCCACTGAAATGTGAACATGCAATATATTTTTAAAATATCAAGTGAACATAGAGTGAAATGATGATAAAGGCAGGTTACATGGTTTTTTCAAGCTTAGACAAAGCACTGTAATTGTATGTCAGAAGTCATTCAGGTTTGATATCACGCCAGCTAATTAAACCATCCTCTCTGAAGAGACTTACTGTACTTTCAGCTTTTGCTGTTCTCAAGAACAAAAAACCTCTGAAGGCAGCTCTCGTGTTCAGTGCTCGTGTTGGCATTAACTTGGATGGGAACCAACACATGGGAAATGGGAGCTACGATCAAATCCTCGTCTTGTTTGACTGGTGTAAGCCAGGTTCATTTCCACCAAAGGTGATGGAAGGAAAAAAAGGGCCGTATGCCATCCCATATACTGTGTGCATGTGCTGTCACTCATTTTTTGGTGGCTTGCCTCCCTTCGAATTTTTCGTGATACATGACACGTGAATCCTGCTGTAGTTTTTGTTTCTCTTGAGTAATCTCCTTGGGTGTCTTATCATTATGTTCCTTCCACGTATGCCACAGGACATAATTCACAGTTTGGTGAAGGTGGGCCATGAGGGAAGGAGGCAATGAAGGCTGCTGCTTAGTGATGAAGAGCCACGTCATGGCTTGAATAGAATAGAATCATAGAATAGAATGGTTGGGGTCGGAAGGGACCAGTTCCACCCCCCTGCCATGGGCAGGGACACCTCCCACTAGCCCAGGTTGCTCAAAGCCTCATCCAGCCTGGCCTTGAACCCCTCCAGGGATGGGGCATCCCTGAAGGACCAGTATCTTGGATGGTGAGCTGACCTGGGCAGGTTAGACAGCAGCTCTTGCGGAAGAGGGAAAGACCTCTCTCTGTAACCAACATCTCATTCCTCTTTTTGGTGATATTCTTCCTGTATCCTATTAAATGCCTGAAATATTTAATTTATGGCAAAGCAACATCTTAGTAGCAGCCAGAAATGAGGAACTGTGCTTCCCAGACCACTTATGGTGTAGTGGATGGTGTCCTGTCGGCTGACTGAAGGCTTGGAAGAAGATCTGTGGCCAAGAGGAGATGAAGATGTCTCCAAGACTCCATGGCTTGCTTTCTGAGGTGTGCAGTTTTAGCATTCAATACACAGACTGGCTATCCTCAAGAAAAGTGGGGTGAGCCAGAAATGCAGTGGTGTGAAGTGCTCAGTTTACTCTTAAAGTTGGAAGATAAAGGCTGTTTTTAAACTAATTCAGCCTTTTTCTGGACATTCTGGTGTCCTCACCCAAACATAGGATGCCCCCATGGTGTGTACAGCAGGTACAACCTGACAGCTGTAGGAAGAGCTGGATTTTTGGTCGTGGGTACCAAAGTGCCAGCCTCCCAGCGAAAGGATGCCGAGTACACACCGTGCTCTCCAGTGAGCACTGGCTGGAAAAAACACGGTGTATTTTCATGAAAGCAGGGAGGGAGGAGGTGTCCCCTGAGAGTTCTTGTAGCCTTTTCTCTAGCTGAGAGAGACTACCTCTGCAGGGACTGAAATAATGAGTTTGTCATTTTTGGTGTCCCTGTCCAAGCAGTCAGTGCTAGCAAAGGGCCTGAATCTCATTTCTCTTCCATTGTGCCAGCAATGTTTCCCTTCATTTCACCAGAGGAGTTGCCAAACTCATTCCCGTCTTTGAGACAGGGGAAAAAAAAAAAAAAAAAGAAAGTTACTGAAAAGCAGAAAATGAAAATAAAGAATTTCTTCAGCATTGTTTAAGCAGTCTTTAAAGCTCATGAGTAAAGAAATCCCATCCAGGCTGGATTGTCTGTGCCTGCCTCCAACATGTGTTTTAGAATTGGATTCTCAAGGACTGCTTTCAGGTGCACAGCACAGGAAAAGTACAGAGATTTATTCTTAGAAATGCTTTAATTTTATATGCCTTTGATATGTAGAAACTGTAGTTTCATTCAAATAACCAAACAGAAAAGAAATGCAAATATTTCAATTGCTCTCCTGGAATGTTTGGAAGACGCCAGGTTTCTAGTACTGCATTTTCCTGTTTTCTGCAGAAGATAAACATAGTAAAAAGAAAACCAGAAAAGTTTCTCCTACATCTGCTATTAAGCACTTTATAAGTAAAAGCTCTTTCTGGGTATGCAGGCTGGATCTTTCACATCACGAGGGTCCTGAGCAGGTCTCTCCATATCTCCGTGACCTGATGTGCTTCACTTAATCTCCTTCAGAAGCTCCAGTCTCCGGATCACTAGAGTAAATTTGTTCCTATCAGTGAGCGGTTCTCAATTATTCATTTACATTTCCAGCTGCAGATGTTTTAAACTGGCTTTATAGCATCTCTGGGATTTCTCTGGCTGGACAGCAGGCTGGGCATGACTTGGCTTAGGAAAACTGTATCCCCCCGGTGAGCACTGCTGGCAAACTGGTAACGACGGATGAGGAGGAGGCTAAGGTAGGCTTGTGTGGATGCAAACCAGAGTTCCTGAGGCTAACTCATCAATAATTATTCTGAAAATCCCTTTCATTGTTCTTCTAATTGCAACCTCTCAGGCCATAATCCACCCCAGCAGAGTGGGAGCTGAGGGAGCACCTTGGAAATTTTGGACGGGATTTAGGAGGAAAATTTCTTTGAGTTTCACCCTGACCCCTGTAGCAACTCTCCTGACTTCACATACAGTTGCAAACCTGCTCAGGAGAAAATTTTCAGCTGTTGGGTGTCTATAGGCAGCCTGAGTAGACTGAGCTCCCGTTACGGTTTGTGCACGGCAGCCTGGGGGTCCTGGTCTGGCACAAAACCATATCAGCGAGACAACAGGTTGGGGTGAGCAAATGCAGAATAACAGAGCATGTCCCAGATGGCTGGATGCTGCCCAGAGATAAGGACCACAGCAATTTCCACTCTCCTCCAATATATCTTAATGCAGTGTCAGAATAACTTCTGCTGTTAGATGCACCTTCATCCAGAGAGAACGAAAATCTCCAATAGTGTAGCTCTAGGACAAAATTCATAATTTTTTAGTGGTTTGCAATGAGTTTTCTTCTATCTGCATAAGGGAATGTTTTGGAATCACTAAAAAAAGTGTTGTACCAGCTGTATCAGTTTTGCATACGGGCTGACAGCATTGTGTTTCAGTGCTTCCTGTCCCTGAACGAGTGTGTTCCAATGATGCTTTGCAGTCACACGGGAAAAAGCTTTCTCTAATTGCTTTGTACTTTGTAAAGCAATAAGCTTGGACCAAAAAATATGGAGGGAGCTGGGGAGCTCAAGCTGATTGTAATTCTTCCGGTGGAAACATTTTCCACCAGAAAAATGCAGATTTGATTACATTCCCTGTTGACAATGGCCTTTTCAGCCAAAAATAATAGAAGAGCTTCATTTCAGCAGTGCTGCAATATTTCGGTTTGGATTTACAATTTCACTTTTTAAAATATTAAATAACATGGCCATGAAGTATTGGAACTTCACTGTGGTGAAGCCTTTTCTGGAGACAACTCCTGAACAGCAATGATAGATGAGCTTTGGTTTTGTTACACTGCAAAGCCACCGAAAGAAAAGCAAACCAAAGGGCAGGCTATTGCAGTATTTTCCTCACCTTTCTTTTGACCAGAATATTTGAAATTAACTCTTTGATCCATGGTGGTCTGATCACGGCTGCCGTAAGGCTGAGGAAGAGGCGGCGCGCATCCAAGCTGCCCAAAACCCAACCAAGCATGGGATTGTAATTTCCCACCTGGCAGAGCTCATGTTTTGAGCAGTGCCTTGGCCGCATCCCTCCTGCCTGCACCCCTCCTGCCTGCATCCCTCCTGCCTGCATCCCTCCTGCCTGCATCCTTCCTGCCTGCATCCTTCCTGCCTTCATCCCTCCTGCCTTCATCCCTCCTGCCTGCATCCTTTCTGCCTTCATCCCTCCTGCCTGCATCCTTTCTGCCTGCATCCTTCCTGCCTGCATCCCTCCTGCCTGCGTCCTTTCTGCCTGCATCCTTCCTGCCTTCATCCCTCCTGCCTGCATCCTTTCTGCCTGCATCCTTCCTGCCTGCATCCCTCCTGCCTGCGTCCTTTCTGCCTGCATCCTTCCTGCCTTCATCCCTCCTGCCTGCATCCTTTCTGCCTGCATCCTTCCTGCCTGCATCCCTCCTGCCTGCGTCCTTTCTGCCTGCATCCTTCCTGCCTTCATCCCTCCTGCCTGCACCCCTCCTCCTTGCATCCCTCCTGCCTGCATCCAGGGCTGCTCCATCGCTGTTCTTTCCTCTTCTCCTTGCAATGAGTTCTCACATCTGTCTACATCACTGAGAGCTTTCAGCTCTTGATTTTATCTCGTCTTCAAAGCAGCCTTCGTTATCTGATGGCAGTTCTAAGGCTGTTTGGGCCACTAAGGGGATTTCCAGTGTAATTAATAGGCGTCAACAGAGGCAGTGGAGCATCGGTGCTGCGGGGTTCAGGTAATGAGGAACGAGGTGTACAGCCTGGCTCTTCTGTCAGGTTGTTACTGGTTTCTCAGGGATTTGTGAAGGTATAAAGATCACCTTGAAGTAAAAGTGCTCAGTGGAGTTTGGAGACTATAGTGATTGTTGGCCAGATAAGATACAGAGGTACCCATTTTTACTGTGCAACTCAAAGTGAAAATAGAGGGGAAAAACTGTCCCAAACCAAGGGAAAAATAGTAAATTTCATTTACTGCATTAGATTGAAAAACTGTCCCAAACCAAGGGAAAAATAATCAATTTCATTTACTGCATTAGATCTTGAGTTTCTGTTATAAATATCAGAATTT